>NW_007727963.1:336984-346009 GCF_000696425.1 Galeopterus variegatus
TACCTAGTGTGTTTTCCATTGTCCTGGCTGAAGCCTGACTGACAGAATGAGGGTGAGCAGGTGTGTTATCTATGTAGACAACGTGGCAGGAACATTGAAGCATAAGAGTGTGGGGCAAGGTCAGGGAAGACAAGTAGTAGGATGTGAATAGACAGCACAGCTGAGCATGAGATGTCCTGCAAATTAAGCTGGAGGAGAATTAGGGTGGGATTTCAACGCCATATTAAGTATTCGTTATATAGAAGCAAAACCGAATTCTATAGCTTTCATCACCTATACCAATAATTCTCTCAGGAACACAATGGTCTAGTTTAATTTTTTAAAAGTTACAGACTTTGAAAATATATGGAGACTCTTAAGCTTCCCCATCAGGTTGAGTGTCGTATAGGGGCGTCCAGGCAGATGTCTAGCAGGCAGATAGATTCATGCTTCAGAGCCTCATGAGACAATCCAGGCTAGATATATGTATTTGGGAATCATCATAAAGAGACAACAATTGATTTATGGGGGTCACTGAAGTCACCCAGAGAAGGGCAGCAAGTGAGAGAGCAGAGTGTTTACATAAGGCAAGAAGAAGCAATCATAATTATTTCTCGATCCAGTTCCTGTGCTTTAAACAAACCAATCTGCTTCCTGTCATATGTCGTTTATTAATTCCTGCCTATGTCTCTGGAATAAGTTAACTGCTGTTTTCCAGCAGCACTTGCTGAGGAGGCAACATGGGGTAGTGGAATAAGCGTGGGCTTCAGGTCATGGGGGTGACCATCGTGGGGTTCGAATCATAGCTCTGCTTCTTAATGGTAGGGGTTCTCTAACCTCTAGGATTCTCTGTTTTCTCTTCTGTAATATGAATAATGACAATACTTTCCTCTTAGGGTTGTTGTATGAAGAGTCAAGCAACAAACATTTGTTGGACAGCTACTAAACATCAGTTGCTGCTAGGCAGTCACTACAGGGAAAAAGAGGAAGAAGAGTATATCAGCCTGTTTCCGTTGCTTATAACAGAATACCTGAAACTGGGTAATTTATAAAGCAATAAAATTTAAGGGAAATCTGAAGTCCAGGGAACACAACTGGTGAGGACCTTGTTGTGGGTGGTGACTCTCCACAGCAATGCAGGTTATCACATGGTGAGAGTGGGCTGAACGAGAGAGAGCTAAGCTGCTTGCTTTCCTTATAGAGCCATGATAACCATGCCGGTGACTGCCCATTAAACCGCCAATGGATTAATCCGTTCATGAGGGTACAGTCCTCACAATCTAATCATCTCTTAAAGGCCCCACCTTTCAATTAACGTAATAAGACTTTCCAACTTCCTTTTTTTTGCCGTAATTTTTTTATTGCTTATGAATATTCATGTGATACAAAGCTGATTGTCACCCCTCATGCCCATGATGTGGGGCCAGATTCATACTGGTTGTGTACCCATTACCACAAATGGTATTTGTACCCCGTGTCCTCCACCCAATTATTCCCAACCTCCCTCCCTCTCCCCACTTCCCTCCCACTCCACTTTGTAGCCCAAGGAATGTTCTCTCTCTCTGCAAGTCCAACTTCTTAACACTGTTACAGTGAAGATTAAGTTTCCAATGAGTTTGGGGGGGAAACTCAATCAACAGCAGAGTTCACAGTTCAATGGGACAGACAGATATGTTATCAAATGAATATAATGCTGTATATAAAGTGAAGCAATATAGAGTGTGTAAGGTACGGGGCAGGGAAGGATTGATGGAAGAGATATTCACCTTCAAGCTGAATCTCGAGGAACATGTGGAAGTTAATTGAATGAAAACATAGTAGTATGCTATTTGAAATTTAATGTCAGGTGCTTAGTAAAGGAGTTTGCTTTTCCTTCTACTACCTCTTTCTAGCCTGGCTCAAAATTCAACCATTTTGGAAAGATTTCCTGAGCCAATTGGCTTCCTCTGTATCTCCCTTTAGGCCTTTACTCTAATTCACTTGAGCATACATATACTGTTTTGTGTTTATGACTTTTGCCTTCGGGATATACTTGATAATTTCCCTTATACTTTAGTAGGTGTCCCTATTTTATCATTTTAAGTAAAGATAAAATGTATTTTTAAAATGTACTCTTCTCTCTGGTGTTGATGGCCGTCTAGAATTTTCTAGGGTTCTTTTGATTCTGCAACAGTGTTCAACATCTAGTAAATAATAAAATTTTCAGTTGTTTTTCTCATCATAGAAATAGCAGGCTATTTCTCTCAATGAAAAAGATTTTCACAAAATTATTCTTAATCAAGACCATTCTCTTACAAAGACTGTAGAAGAAGGTCAACACTAGTTGTGCCACATGAAGACCGCCGAGGATATGACAAGGGCAGCCTCCATAGTGCAGTAGGGAGTGGATGCCTGCGAGCGGAGGGCCGGCCAGAGACTCTGAGATGAGCAAGGAATGACAGCCTCCATGGATGGATCTCCAGAGGTTTTGCTGTGAAGGTAGCAAATCAATATGGTGGTACCTACGAGGACAGCATACCCCATTTTTCAGCAAAGTATTTTCATAATCTGTGAAAAGGAGAGGGGCAAGTTTCTTGACTTTAGGGAAGATGAGGCATTTTTGTTTCATTCAGGGAAGGGCAGGCTGGCTGTGGCATCTCTCATCCATTGACAGCCTGTGTTGTGTCTGCATATTTTTTTTTGTCTGGGTGATTCTACTTCCTCTGTCACCTTATGTAGCAGGAGTCTGAGAACTCCATGTGTACATCTTAAACACAAAGCAGATCTGCTTGATCCTCGAAGAGGGGGTGAGAAGTTTTGCTTGTCTGATCCCTTTGGCCTCCCTCTGTTCTGTTTTGGAAACACTGATCATTGCAGAGTGTTTTCCAAACCACATTCACCTTCGCCCCTGAGTTATGCTTCACAAAAGAGACCGGTGCAAAGTGACTTTTAAAATGTCCTCACGTGATCAGTGGTTTCAATTCGGAATCTGGTGCTGGTTTATGGAAGAGATGAGAAGGAAATTTTTCCTGTCCTGGGGATTTTGTATGTTTTTCTGTCTCTTAGATATTTTCCTTTAAAATGTGGTTGTGAAAAGCAGATGTTCAGTAAACCTGAAAGTCTTGGAAATATTCATCATTGCACGGTAACTCAATACCTCAGGGTAGACACTGTTTGTTGTAGCAAAACAGATCTTTTTCTGTGCCTACTATAGAATTGTAGCCATTGAACTGATGCAAAATATAACCTCTAAATTTAGCCTTCATTCAAATCCATTTATTGTTTAAAAAAAATCATACAATGCCAATTAATTTTTTTCTTTCATAAGTCAACTGCATATTTATTTTGCTGACTAGAGAGAGTCAAATAAAAAAACACCAAAAATATTTAATTTTTGCACTAAATTTCCCAAGTTCCTCTTAAAAACTTACTGAGATCCCAACATTTCCTCTTATAGCAGTGTCCAATGTCTGGCATGTTGGCAACATATAGTAAAATGCCATTATAACTACTATTATAGTGTATTAAGGAGAACTAGAAATGCCCAGGACATCAATTATAGCTCACTTTTGTAAGGTGACCTTGAATCTTAATGTAAATAAAGTTACAAACATTAAAAGTTTAAATTTTCAACTACCAGAAACATTAAAAATAAGGAATGTTTGTTCAAGTTATTGTTCTAGTGACAATAATGTGTTGAAACCACCTTTGGTTTCTGACATCTATGTAAGGACTGTAATTCATTACATTGATTTTATATTGAAGAAATAAATTTGAAACAAACATTTTGTTCCAGCAGAGGCTGATATTCATAACTGGTTTCTTGAATACCAGGTAGCTAATCCGTCATGGATATATTAAAAAGTTATTCATGATTTTCTTGCTTGAAGTAAATAAAAATGAAGTAAATTAATAGAGGCCCTTTGGCTGGGGTGTACGTGATGTTACAATGATACAGTGCTGATAATAATTTCTGCTGGGGAAATATAGCAGCTGTCTTTTACTTTCACCAAAGTAATAAATAAACAAACTTTCATCTCATATACAGTCTTTCTTTGGTTTGTTACTTTCTGGAAATTGCTTTGAAAGTTAATTAGAATTGTATAAAATATAGCCAGCATGCCATTTCCTAAGAACAGCACACAACTGGGGAATACTTTATCAAAAAGCAGAATGTTTATTTCACTGGCTAGATTTGCCAGTGTATTCCTACGGTGGCAACCCAATCTTTTTTGAGTAACCTGGCTTTCCTGCCCCCATTTAATCTTAAATTTGTGCATTGTGGTTTGTCAACTTGTGAACTTCTGGTCTCTAATGTTAGCAATATTATGTTGGCTACTTGCATAATGATAACAACCATGATAGTGCCTCATCCCAGAGTGTGTTCACTTGATGCTCCATCACTTGATTTTACTAATCAACCAAAACATCCGCCTTGGCCGTACAGCAGTAACAATATCTGTTGCTCAATATGTATAACTCAATGAGTCTGATTCAATGAAAGTATCACTTTTCTAATGTGAAATCCAGGGTGCTAGAGTTGCTGACTACATCAGGATCAGAGGGGATGTGGTTGCTCTTGACAAGACAGAGTTTAAAGAAAGTTAGATATTTCATCTCATGGTGATTTTGGGGATCTACTGAGAGAGCAGAAGCAGGGGTCTTGAGTTTAGATTGGAAGGGAAGTGTATTTGGACCATGGATGAAAGTAAGCAGTTTCTAGTGTCCTTCAGCTACTCAGTGTGAAGGGGATCATGGTGGGTGGAGGGTGCAGTCCTCCATTGAACTGAGGGCAGGACACAGCATGGTTTGCAGAGGATGTGCCTGTACACTTATGCTGATTTGGTGACATAACAATCAAGAGACTCAAGTCATAACTGTAGATTTACCCTGAACTTTGTGCATCTGACTAAGTTATTTTACTTCTCTGGACCTCTTTTTCCTGCTCAGAAAAGGGCCACAGGAGGACAAAATGATCTCTAAGATGTCCTCCAACTGTAGATGTCTGTGGTACTGCAGAGAACAGAAATGAATGGAAAGAAGAGCTACAATGCATCAACAATGTTTACTTACTTTCAAAACAGATTTCTCTCTTTTATGACGATTCTGATGCATTAAGCGTGTTGATTAATATTTTTAAGTGCATTAATATCATCAATTTCCTAAAACAGAAAGAAGAGCTACAATGCATCAACAATGTTTACTTACTTTCAAAACAGATTTCTCTCTTTTATGATGATTCTGATGCATTAAGCGTGTTGATTAATATTTTTAAGTGCATTAATATCATCAATTTCCTAAAACAGAAGAATGACAACTCTCCTAGGGAAATCTTGATGACTGTGTGTTTCTACCAGCAGTCGGGAGTCAGCAATGTTATTTAACCTTTAAAAAAGCAAATACTTCATTTATGTATTATGTTTGCTGTGTGGAAACTTACCACCACCAGCTTCAGCCACAGAACATTCTATAAGAAGCAGTTGTGGTTTCCAGACGAAGGCAAGTGGACAGTGTTTTCTGAGGCTGCTTCAGGGAGCATCTGAGGTATTTCAGTACATTCTGCATCTTGGCACAGGGAACCTGTTATGAATTCTCTGTGCCTGGCTGGCCGTCTCCTACCCAAATTATTACCTTCTTATTTTGGCAGACTAGAACAACTGAGAACACGTGTGGGATGAAAGAGCTGGTTCCAGTGGTCTCAGCAGTGCCTCACGTCTTCTGCTGAGTAGATTTTGCAGAATGAGGCTGGAAGGGCCACTTTGAGGACCTGACTCTAATCTCTGCATTAAGCAAAGAAAGACCCAGCTCTTTTTATTCCTTAGCTGGAGTCTGGGGTCTCACAATGCCACTTATTTTTTCTTAAGTGGAGTGAAGATTGTACTACTAAGTAAAGAATACTTATTTCATGTTGACATGTACTTTGTATGTCGTATGTAGTAGGACATTGCTCAACACATACTTTGTTATATGCAAACCTGCCAGTCTTTGCTTCTTGTATAAAATTTCTTAGATAATTGTCTTATAACATTTTATATAAGAAAGGCTTATTTGACCATGATTGCTGAAAAAATGATTTGAAGAAGGGGAGGCATATATCATCTAAGGTCTTTTAATTCACTTGGTGATTAAAATGTGGGACAAATACTAAATGTAATATGAATTCAGACTAAAACGAGAAATGTGAGTCCGTTCCAACTCTCTGTTGGGCAGATGCCATTCACAGCAGTTCCCAACCTGTGTTTTCTGGGTGTCTGGGGAATTAAATGCACAGAGTTATTTAACAATATCTGTTGCTCAATATGTATAACTCAATGAGTCTGATTCAATGAAAGTATCACTTTTCTAATGTGAAATTTTTTTACTCTTGTGTTTTTATCTTACATTTTTTTAAAAAGGAAAATCTCATATTCCTAAAATTGTTAGTTCTAGTTGCCATATTTAAAATGTGTTAAAATATAGACAAATGGAAAAATGTAGAAGACAATAAACAGGATGATCCAATATTAATATAGTAGAAAGATCAGTGGTTTTTTCATGAAAACATTTACAGTCTGGTCTCAGCTTTATGATCTATTATGTGTGTGATCTTGAGGAACTTACTTTATCTCTATAAAAGGGATAGCTTAATAGGGTAGGCAAAATTGTAAGTTGGCCCCTATGATTCCCACTACCTGGCACATATGCCCTGTATAATCTCCTCCTGTTAAGTCTTGTTGGCACCTGTGAATATGAGGGGATAATACTCCAGTAATTAGTGATACTATATGTTATATGGAAAAGATGAAGAGATTTTAATGATGTAATAGTGATTAATATTGGGGAGGGGTGATTTGAAGAAAGCTTTATGGGTCTCCTGAGTGCAATGCACTGCTTCTTGATCTGAATGCTGGTTACTTGGGTATGTACAGTTTACTTAAATTCATAGAGCTATGGAGTACTTTCTGGATGTTTACTGTGTTTCAGTAAAATATAACATTTATATGTACTTTTAAAAAGATATTTTTCTTTTAAGCTATTAACATTATCTAAATGATAATTAGTATAAAAACTTACAAAAAAATTAGATAAAGCTAACACTAATTTGTTTTAAAAAGTATTTAAACTTTATTAAATATTGTAATTAAATTAACACTATTCACACTGCTAGCATTCGATGTTCATCTAGTTGCCAGTGAAAGTACTGATTTTATGCTTCATGTAATTTACATCTAGTTCCACATATATTCAGATTGAAGAGTAATATGATTTGTGGAATATTGCAAACTTCTTCAACCACCATCTGCCCCTGATTTAAACACTATGCTAATTGATGAGTATTTGTTCTGAACTGAAGGTCTGTGCCTTCTTCCCATGCATATGTTGAAACCCTAATTCCCAATGGGATGGTATTAGGAGGTGGGGCCTTTGGAAGGTTATGAGTCTTATGGGTGGAGCCCCCATGATGGGATTAGTGTTCATAAAGAAAAGAGAGAGACTATAGCTTTCTCTCTCCCCACCTGTGAGATACAAGGAGAAGTCTGCTGTCTGCAAACCAGGAAGTGGGACACCTTCCTGGAAACACCAGATTTGCCATGCCTTCCAGCCTCCAAAGTGGTGAGAAATAAATGTTTGCTGTTTAAGCCATCTGGTCTATGGTATTTTTGTTATAGCAGTCTAAATTGACCAAGGCAGTACTCACAGAGCCACGAACTGAAACATGAAAAGAAGCAAGAACATAAACTCCTGGAACTACTAGGAAACAATATTTCATTATTCAATAATTCACTGTTTTCATACTATCTAGAAGAAAGAATTGTTAAATTAATTAGCCTTTTTCTTACCTGAGAACTGCTATCCTATCCAGATCCTCTCCAACTTAACTAAAGCATTACCTATTTCTGATAAAAGCAAATGACAACCTGCAATCTTCATGGCATTCAGATGCAGTTGACATAGGAGGTGCTCAGTTTCCCTGGACTCAAATTACAGGACACTCCTCTGGGTTACAAGCCATTCCTCAAGATTTTGGGATCCTCCTCTAGGCCTTCCCCTAGAGGAAAGTTATTGTTGCTAATTAGACCTATTTTCAGCACCAAAGTGGGGAATATGAAACAACAAAGGTCTGCATTATGCACATCCAGTGCTGGGCATGCTCCGTAGAGAAGAGTTATACAACCCTGGTAGCTGAATGACCTTCCACTTGGGGTGCTAAGCAGCACAGAATATCCTTGAGTATCTTCAATATGTATGATAGGATTTGACCAATAAACATGCTGCGAATGGAGACCAACTGAGCATGTACAAGACTATGTTACATAACGAGGAAACACCCCCTTAATTGAATATTCATTAGATAATGAAACTATAAAAGCCAAATCCAAGCAGAAGGCAGGGTTGTTGCTCACTTTACTGGGACCAACCTGCACTTCGCTTGCTGAGGTGTCTGTGCCTTATTTCTGTGTTAAGCTTACTTTTATCAAGCAGCTGTTCACTGTCTTGAGCCAGCCTGCACTCTGTACTGAGCTTTAAGTGTGTATTTCTTACTTTTGTATTAAACTTGGTGTGGGCCCTGCTCAGTCTCCGGAGCTCTGCTGCACTCTCTCTGTGGAACCTGTACCTCTTATTCATTATATTAAACCTGTTCTCACTTTCTACTGTGACTCTGCTCTTGAATTCTTTCCTGTGGTGGAGTCAAGAACCTGGTCAGAGGACATGTGGGTGGAGGCCTGCTATTGGGACCCCCAGATCCTTCCTCTGACGTCACAGTCAGTCACCTTTTGTTACAAAGACATAGGACTCAAGATGCGGAGAAATGGTTTGCTGAGGCTGAACAGTCTCAAGAGTAAAAGAGGATCCTTGGAGTTCCAGGTCACATCCTGCCAGAACTGGGGGCAGGACCCTGTGTGCAGAGGTTCCCTTATGTTCTTTAGTAAACGTGTTCATTCCTTTATTTTGTTTATGATATGTGGGTCCTCTAAAAGAGGTCAAGGCAGAACCTTGTTTTGCTTGTGTCTAAGGGCAAGACTGATGAACAATACTCAGATTTAATTGAAAAATTTAGCATATTTTGAAGAGGAGAGATTCATAA
>NW_007727964.1:0-13829 GCF_000696425.1 Galeopterus variegatus
ATCCGAACCCTCGGCGGGAGCGCCGCCGCACTCCCAAGCGGCGCACTGTAGCAGTGCGCCACCGGGCCGGCCCCGGTATAGCTTTATAATCCAATCTACCAGTATGTGTCTTTTGAGTGGGAAGCTCAATCTAATTACAGTTAGGGTGGTTATTAAAAGGTATTGTCTTACTCTTGCCATTTTATTGCTTATTATTTAGATTTTAAATATCTTTTGTTTCTTTCTTCCCCTTTTATTATTTGTGTTTGATATTTGTTGGGTTTTGAGGTGATAAGACTTAGTTTCTTTTTTTCTATCTCCTTTGCATTTATGTTTTACCAGTGGGTTTTGTTCTTTCTTATGTGTTTGTGACAGTGATGGGTTTTTTTCAGAATGCAGATGCAGGACCCCCTTGAGGATTTATGGCAGGGATGGTCGTGTGGTCATGAACTCCTGCAGTTTTTGTTTGTCTGAGGAATACACTATTTATCTCTCATTTCTGAAGGATAGCCTTGCTGGGTATAGCATTCTTGGCAGCAGTTTTTTTTCTTTTACTGTTTTGAATATGTCATCCCATTTTCTTGTCACCTGTAGAGTTTCAGTTGAGAAGTCCACTGTTAGTCTGATGGGGCCTCCCTTATAAGTGATTTGTCACTTTTCTGTTACTGATTTAGGATTCTCTCTTTGTCTTTGAGCTTTGCCAATTTGACCATAAGGTGTCTTGGAGAGGATCTTTTTGGATTGAATCTGTTTGGGAATCTTTGTGCTTCCTATATCTGAAGGACTATGTCTCTCCCTATGCCTGCAAAGTTTTCCATAATTATTTTATTGAACAGGTTTTCAATGCCTTTGCCTTTCTCCTCTCCTTCTGGAACACCCATGATTCAGATGTTTGTGTGCTTAAGATTCTCTGCTAGCTTTCTTAGACCTTCTTCATTTTTAAAAATTCCTTTTTTCTTTTTTGTCTGCCTGGGTTATTTTATAAAGACTGTCTTCAAGATAAGAAATCTTTCTTATGCTTGCTCTAGTCTGGTGCTTAAGCTCTTGGTTGTGTTTTCTATTTCATTGAATGAGTCCTTCAGTTCTAGAAGTTCTGCTACATTCTTTTTTAAGGTATTAATCTTTTTGGATATTGCTCCTTTGTAAACTAAATATTTTTTCTCATTTCATTGTGTTCTCTAATTGAGTCTTCTCTTATCTCATTGGGTTTCCTTAAGATAGTTACTCAGAATTCCTTTCCAGCCATTTCAAGGGTTTCCTGTTCTGTAGGGTCTGTTACTTGAGAGTTACTATACTCCTTTAGTGGTGTCATATTTTCTTATTTTTTCATATTTCTAGTATCTCTATATTGATTTCTGGTCCTCTGGTGGATCAGTTGCTTCTTCTATTACTGTGGAGTGGAAGTCTTTCTCCTCTTTTTCCAGGCTCCTCTACTGACTGTCCTTGTGTCAATGCAGTCTAGTATGCATCAGGCCACCTGCACAGTGGTAGTGGCTGCTACTGAGTTGGCAAGCCATTCCTGCAGTTATAGAAGCTGTTGTGGTGGCTGTTGTGCATCACCTCTCTGGTTGTGGTGGTGCAGGCTCCTGTCTTCTGTGCAGGTGAAATGGAGGGCTGCCTTGGGTTTTTTTTTTTTTTTGCCTGCCTGGGCCTCCCTGGTCACAGTGGCATTTGCTTTTGCCTTCTGTGCAGGTAGGTGGTAGGCTTCCCAGGGTTTTTGCTTGACTGGGCCTCCCTGGGTTGCAGTGGCGTGGGCTCCTGCTTTCTGTGTTGGTGAGGTGTTTCATTTCTTTTTATACCTGAATAATATTCCATCCATTGATATACCATAGTGTGTTTATCCATTTGTCAGTTGATGGACATTTAGGTTGTTTTCACCTTTTGGCGATTATGAATAATTTTGCTATGAACACTCATGTACAAGTTTTTATTTGAGCTACAGTTTTCAGTTCTCATGGACTCCACCCTAGTGGAATTGCTGAGTCATATGGTAATTCTATGTTTAATTTTTGAGGAACTACCGCATTGTTCTCCACATTGGCTCATCATTTTACATTCCCACCAGCAATGTACAAGATTTCCAATTTCTCTACATTCTCACCAACACTTGTTATGTCCCATTTTTATTACTATTACTACTACCACCAGTACTGCGTTCTTACTGGGTATGAAGTTGTCTCTAATTGTGGTTTTGATTTGCATTTTCCAAGGACTAATGACATTGAGCATATTTACATGTACATATTGGCTATTTATATATTTCTTTGGAGAAATGTCTATTTATATCTTTTGCCCACTTTTAATTGAGTTGTTTGCCATCTGGTTGTCAAGTTGTTAGAGTTCTTTATATATTATGGATACTAGACCTTTGTCAGATGTATGATTTGCAAGTATTTTCTCTAGTTTTGTGGGCTGTCTTTTCACTTAATTGATAATGTCCTTTGATGCACAAGCTTTTATTTTTTTTGTCTTTCAAAAGCATTTACTAAAGATTAATTTGAATGTAACAAAGTGTCACAGTTCAGAGAACAAAGAAAGCTTGACGTTAAATGACAGGCAAGTAAAAGTCAGGATTGTACATGATGAATCACTTCCCAAGGACCGCATCACTGGACTCTTAAGTACTACTTTTCTCTATTTTTCATCTACTTTTCAGGTCTTCATTTGGCTCCTCATTCTCTCCACCTCGCTGGCCAGCCTGTCTGCCCTCAAGGCTTCTGCCAATCTCTCCCTTGCTTTCTTTACTTTCCGCATCTGTCTACGAATGTCTGCATAGGTTATCTCTTGGCTGTAGAAGGATGGTGGGAGATGAAGACCCCTTCTTGGGATCCTCTCTGCCCAATCTGAAGACTGGACAGGGATAGACAGGGATGAGAGTGCAAACCTCCACTACCACTTTGACTCACAGGTTCACCTGGAATTCTCATTGCAATTATTTCTAAAGCATTTGCAAAATTAAATGGACTTAAAAGTTCTCCTGCACTGGTGCAGGCCTGGAGTGCCTGCAGTCTCCTATAGGCACTGATTTGCTGGGGCTTCTCCAACTGCTCCTCAAATATACATTGTTTGACCTTATTTCCAGGATGGGAAGTTATTGTAGTCAATGGCCTCTGGAAGATGCAGCTGGTTAGCCTTATAGGGAGTGCAGAACGTACACCATATTTCCACTTGGCCTTGGTTACCTGAACTTCTCAACGTTTTCTCTGTAATGTTAGGGGCATAATATTTCTTTTGATCTTCCCCACAATAAGTTGGCTTGGAAAGTAGGTCAATGCAGGTTCCTCCATGGCTGTAGAGTTTGTCCTACTGACCCCACTTGTGAGATGCAAACAACCTATGTCTTGCTGGAAAGTGCCACAAGCTTTTAATTTTGATGAAGTCCGATTTATCTATTTTTTTATTTTGTCATTTGTGCCTTTGGTGTCATATCAAAGAATCCAATGATAAATCCAATGTTTTGAAAATTTACCCTAATGTTTTCTTCTAACATATTTAAGTCCTTGGTCCATTTTGAGTTAATTTTTATATATGGTATGAGCTAAGGGCCCAAATCATTCTTTTGCATGTGGTTACTCTGTTTTTCTAGCACTATTTGTTGAAAAGACTGTATTTTCCCCACCGAGTGGTCTTGAGACCCTTGTCAAAAATTAATTGACCAGAGATGTGTAAGTTTATTTCTGTACTCCTCAATTTTATTCCATTGGTCTGTATGCCTATCCTCGTGCCAGTACCCCACTGTTTTGATTGTTGTAGCTCTGTAGTAAGATTTAAAATCAGGAAGTATGAGTTCTCAAAGTTTTTTTTTTTTTTCTCAAGATTGTTTTGGCTATTTGAGGTC
Organism: Galeopterus variegatus; assembly: GCF_000696425.1. NCBI lineage: Eukaryota > Metazoa > Chordata > Mammalia > Dermoptera > Cynocephalidae > Galeopterus > Galeopterus variegatus. The sequence continues at coordinate 3,818 of NW_007727964.1, forward strand.
CCTTGTAATGCCATATGAATTTTACAATAAGCGTGTCCATTTCAGCCGAAAAGGGATATTTGATAGAGAATGCATAGAATCTATAGATCAGTTTGGGGAGTATTGCCATTTTAGCAATATTAAGTCTTTCCATCCATGAACATAGATAGACATCTTTGCATTTACTTAGAATTTATCTAAAATTTTCCTTCACAAATTGTCTCATTCCCCAATCTTTTCTGCCAAGCTTTTCAGTTTGCTTATTATTTTCCATAACTGTTATCCATTGTCCCAGACTGCAGCTGCTAATGCATTTGCCTCTAAATGGTTTTGACAAATGCCTTCTGGGTAGCTGCCTCAGCCCTGGATTGTTCTGAATTAGGCAAAGTAAAGGTAAATCCTTTGAGCTGGTCCTTCAGTCAGCACCAGACAGATCAAAATGACCATAATTCTTCAAGAATAAGTTCTGTTCTGCAACTTCTGGTACTAGGAAACTGTACAAGGAATGTAGACTTTTGTCTCCAAGACTGTCTCTGAGCTCAAGAGTAGGGAATAGTGACATGATAAGTTAAAATGCCATAAAGCTCTCTTACTGACTCAGATTTTTTTCTTGATTAACCGTTTGCCTTGTTGCTATAGACCTCTGATTAGTTCTTATAGTTTTGATAAAGTTGATTCTGACAGTCCTTGCCAGTTTATTCATTGTTCTTGTGGAGGGATAAGCTTTTGGAGTTCTCTACTCTACCATTTTTCCCCAATGTCACTCCTAGACTAGGTTTTTGTTAAGGTAATACACATCTCCCAAATTTCAGTGGATCAACACACTTCTTGCTCATGAGTCATATCCGTTGTGGATAGGCTGGAGGCTCTGCTCCATGTCTACCTCCACCTGAAGACTCAGCATGGCAGAGCAGCCACAATTCGGAGCAATGCCATGAGTTTTGGCTGATGGAAACTTCCACTAATTCTTCAACGGGAAGTTACCCATTCACATTTCAGTGGCCAAAGCAAGTCACATGGCAATGCCTAACTTCAAAGGAGTGGGAAAGTGCATGCCTACAGGTGAGTAGAAAGAGAGGTAACTGAATATTTGCCAACAGCAATAATTTGCAAAGAAAATTGAAGGATTTTTCTATTAAAGTTATAGTTAAGACCTAATTAGTATAATTTAAATTATATTTAATTTATGTTAAATTGCCTTGAGCCTCACAGTAGAGTAAATGGTTAGGTAATTTGCTATGAGTATAGGAGGTGAGGAATAAATGGGGGCCCTGAGAGTATGTAAAATATTGCAGCAGTTGTTACATGTAGGTAGGTCAATACAGCAGTTATTAAAAACAAAGGGAGTTGTTGCACAATGTTGAAGGCTCAGCTGAAACGAGCTATGTATTTATAATGCAACTAATCATTGTTGGATATTCTCCAGTAATGCTTCATAGCTCAAGATAAACAAAATATATTTAGCACTATAGTGTAACTGACAATATAGCATACCATTAATATACAAGTAAAAGCCATGCTTGAATGTGGGTAATTATGCTAATGTAAGATGCATTTTCTTTTTTTTTCCACTGGCTAATGTAACATTTTGGACAGTTCAGCCTCATTTATTCTACTTTGAATAAACCCAGATGTAATGAGGTGAAACCTATGGGGGAAAACTTGCCTGTGGCTTGGCTGTATGATTTTCCCACAAAATGCTATTGACAAGATATAATTCTTGGCCTCCAAAAAGAATATTTAAAATATCTTTTATCTTAAAACAGTACATATGTGACAGCTTCTACTGTTTCACCCTCAGAAGTTTATAAGTGGCTTGAGAAATAAAAAGGCGTGAAAAAAGGTAGGATTTTTTGTAAATTGAAGAGAAAGATATGAGATTAAAAAATTAGTGATTGAGTACTTTCTACTTGCACTCAGGGTGACGTAATAAGAGCTGGTTAAGATTACATGGAACAGAACTAAGTGCTTTTTTGGAATAATTGGGGAGATGGCGGGGTCAAGTTTGGACCTGGACACAGGAGGGGCTGTCCTAGTGATGGGCAGCTCTGGAAAATTCTTACAGGTTGATAGTTGCATACAGGAGGAACATACTTTTCAGTTGATAAAACCAGAACCAAAGCCTGGAGAACACAAACAGCTGCTTAACACCACATCTTCAGTGCTACCCTTGATATCACCCGCATGACAATATTAAGAGAAAGAGAAATGCATAGTGTCCTAGTCCTTTAACAACACCAGCCTTGGCCACACATCTGCAAAATTACCTTCTCCTAGGTAAGGCCATGAATAAGATACAGGCAACTGAAAGGGCGACTGCCTCCATAAATGTCTTCTAAGAGGGCTTTATAGGAAATCTCTAGTACCTTTAATGGAGGTGCTTAAAAAAGAAGTTGATAGCTATCTGTCTTAAAAGGTTTACATTCCATGTTATAGATAGACTGAGTTTATCAATTCAATGAACTTCTATTGAGTCCTACTGAGGATAAGAATCATACTAGTCACACACAAGGTACACACAGCTGAATAACAAGTAGTCCTTTAAAACCTTATCATATAGAAAAATGTAAAAGCAGTAGCTATAGATGTCTAAAATTAGAAAGATTATAATCAGGGCCACAAATAAGGCAGAAACAATGCTGGAGGAGTTTCAGATAAAAAAAACACTCATATTAGCTGGGTAGTTCATCAAAAGTTTAATGAAAAAGTTAACACTTTAACTGGGTCTTCAGTATGGTCAGGATTTCACCACATTGAAAACAGGTTTTATTCCAGGCAGAAGAAATGACATTAACACAGATGAAGGATTATGAGACATATTCTGGAAATAGAGTATGTAATTCTAGCCAAAGACGGGAATGGCCCTGAAATCTAGAAGATAGATTGAGAATGTTCACAGGAGTTAGATTATGCAGAGCCCTGAATGCTACAACATACAGAATGTGTTTTATTTGGTTGACAGTGGAAGACACTCAAGGCTTTAGAATTCTTCCATGACAAGATCAAAACTGTTTAAGGAAAATATCACTCTAATTGCCGTCTGGATTAGCCTCGTAGGTGGAGACTAGAGGTCAAAGTAACCAATGAAGATGCTATTTCTACAGCCTCGGGCAAGATATGAGGACTCTAATGATTATGGGGCTAAAGAAAATGAGAGAAGCATCCAGATATGAGTAGAGAGACTTGGCAAATGATCAGATATAGGGAAAGGGGAGGAGCTAAATTTGACTTTAATGGTTTGAACAGCAGTAAGTAGGAGCTTTAAATGATGCTGCTAATAAAAATAGAGCAATCAGAAAAATGAAGGACCAGGAGAAAGGAGATACTGGTCTCTAACCCCAGATACATCGGGCAAGTCATCTGAAGTCTCTGGGTCTCCTTAAACTTCTGCAAATTAAACGAGTTGGGATTATTAAATAATTGCTGATGATCCATACAGTTCTTTGAGTTGATTTTGGGGGGAAGGAAGATGAGTTCATTTTGGAATATCTTGAGTTTAAGATACTTGTGGAATATCCACAGGGTATGACCAACATACAAGTAAAATTTGGAGTTTGGAATTAGAAAATATGAAGTTGAAGACTACTTAAAATTTACTCAAGACCATTCAGATCCTATTTTAATTTGTGTGAAATGTTGTGGAAAACCAAACTTTTGGCAGAAATTGTGTACATCTGGATTGTGTCCAAGAGCATATTTCTTTTGGAAAAAAATGATGCAAATGTGCTAAACTATGTTTGAGTTAGAAGCAGGTGGAAAAGTATCTTTTACTATTGTTAAAGAATATAAAATTACTTTTGGTGCATTGCTATGGTTAGAGTTTAAAAGTTGAAACTTCATAGGTGTCAAGTTATCACTGAGGAATTTATTACTAATTAATAAAGTCATTGTTAACATTGAAAACAATCTTGTTCAGAAAGCAAGGTCATTTTAATAAAACTGCCTCAACTAAAATAATAGAAGCTCAATGTCTTTGAACTTTAGTAAGGTGAATGTACCAGCAGACAGGGAGGAGTAATGCAAGAGACATGAATAAGGAAATATGATAAAACTGAGAAAATATATTCTTCTTTCTCATTCCCATCTATGTTTATTAAAGAGGAAATTAGAGGCAACAATTTGAAATTGCTCAGTGTTTAGATTACAGACATAAATACAGCGAGGCCAAGAACTGTGAAAGATGAAGTTTCTTTTTCACAATGGTGTACATTCTTCAGTTCATGTAAAGTCTAATCAGGCTTTTTAGAAAATGGTGTGAAACATGAGGAACACAAGTCTAGAAATGTTTTTACCTCTTTGTATTCACATGTCGAAGTGTAAATTGTATCTGTAGGTGAGTATGTGAATCTACATGGATTTAATTTGAGAAGTTTCATTCTTTCACAGTTGACGTGATGGAAAGACCATTCCTCTCTTCCTACTGCATATGTCATCAGTTCATGTATATCTGGGGGGATATTGGTCCATCCAGATGAAGAGTTATGGCGGGGTTCACATTCATGTGTTAATCTGATGAGTTAGTTACAATGCCATTCAGATTTTACTTCAACTTCTTTGTGGTAAGTAGGCAGACTCTAAGATGGTCCCCAGTGACCCTGCCTCCTAGTATTCATGACTTCGTTTAATCCTCTCTCCTTGAGTGTCATTTAACTACTACATCTAACAAATAGAATATAGTAAAAAGATGAAAGGTCAGATTACACAAAGACTGTGACTTCATCCATAGACACACCCACCCTTTCTGGCTTTCTCTTACGGACACCAGCTGCCATGTTGTGAGTTGTCCTATGGGGAGGTCCATATGGCAAGAGCCTATGATTCTGGCCAGCAGCCATCAAGGACTTGATGACTGCCACGATCATTTGAGTGAGACTGGAAGCAGGTCTTTTGCCAGGGTAGCCATGGAATGACAGCAGCCCCTGCTGACACCAGGACTGCAGCCTTGTGAGAGGCCTTGAGCCAGAGGCACCAGTTCAGTTATGCCTGGAGTTCTGACCCACGGGAATTCTGTTATAATAAATATGTGTTGTTTTAAACCACTGAGTTTCAGGGTAATTTTTTATAGAAGTACGAATGAGTACGTTTGCTTATTGCTAAAGACTGGTGAGTTGACCAACGGTAAGTTAGAAATAGTTTTTTAAAAGTCAAATGTGCCTGTGGAGGACCATATGGTTTATCCTCAGAAGAGAAGTGATTTGTAAAGACTCTCTCTCAGATGAAAAATCAATTTGGAGATGTGGATCTTTTCCTTTATAGAGTAGACATTAACTCTTCTGATACTGAGATTTGATGAGGTCTGTTCTGGCTCCTGGAGAGATATATCATTAAGAGTCTTGTAGAATCCATGGGAATAATACATACTGTGACACTTTTTTCTTCCATTCATTCCCTATCATTTTAACCACCGACTGAATATGCAAACATGACACTGTAAACAGACTGCTTGTATTGTATGTGTTATTTGTATGCACCTGAATTTTCTTCACTAATTTTAAGAAGCTTTTGTACTACTGATATACTATATACTAATCTAGTATGTTCTACTCAAGCATGTCTCCTCAACTTTGATACCATAATCCTGACCTAAGTCATTAATTGGTAACATTTAATGCCCAAGCCTTTGTAAATTTCCATTTCTATAGTGGAATTTTTTTGCATCATAATCATAGTTTTACCTTGAATCCTTGCCTTAAAGTAATTTTCTCTAAACTGTATACTAGGTCTCTTCTGTAAATCCAGGAATGATCACAATGTGGATCCAGAGGTCCATATGATCTAGGTCTCATGTTCATGAAGGCATCTGAAATTTAGACTTTTAAGTAATCTTCAAATGAAGTTACAAATTCACTCATCATTGAACGTTGAGCTTGTGCTCATTGCTGAAGTATATTATGAATAAATGTTTGTAATAAATCTTATTTTCTTATGACTATTGCAATTTATATTGCATAGTATTTTTTCAGTAAAAGATTAGTTTACTAAATATTTTAAAATACCCCGCAATTTGGTAACATTGTTTTGGCATTTTAAATGTTTTAATATGTTGGAAGTCTCAAAAAATGGTGTAGCCAGGGCTACTGAATATCTGGCCTGCTGCCTTTCCTTGTTCTTCTTTACCAATTTTAAAGAAGAAGGTGGGTGATGAATTTGGTGGGAAATAAAGTAGGTAAGAAGGTGCTTTCTAAGTATGTAAACACTTTCAATACTCCTTTAAAAGCTGTCTAAGTAACCTCTTTGTGAGGATTTCCCTGTTTCTTCAGGCACAACTTTTTGAAGTCCTCTGCATTTTCTTGATATCTCTATGCTTGTCCTTCTTACATTGCATTATAATTTAGGTGATTATGTATTACTTCTCCACCTCACTGCTACCATTTACCCTCACCCCACATCAGACTCTATATTCTTCAAGGCAGAAAACGTGACATCCTTGTTTATATTCCACCCATTAGCCCAATCACAATGCCTAGCACCAAGAGAGCACTCTGGACACCTCTGTTGAACAAATGAACAAAAAAGTGAATGAAGTAGTCTTTTTCTTTCTCATTTTGTGTATCAATGTGTCTAGGAAACCAGATTTTGTGTATGTTGATTGAATCTACCTGCTAGGCAGTACATTTTGTGGGAGACATACTGGGTGTCTAGCATGTCCGACATTGTGGTAGGCAACGTGAGAGTTGCAGAAAACCAGAAAACAAGGGCCCTGTCTTCAAGAATCTTGCCATGTAGTTAGTAACTTCGATATCCTAATCAAAAAATGAGGCTTCTGTTTGTCAAGTATGTACCTAACAGGCACATGACCAAGCAAATGAACACTTATGCTATCCATTAGTAAAAGAAGCCCCTGCTACCTTTTTTTAACCAAAAAATTGCAGTGAATTTTCCATATGTGCTTCTTTTATTTTCTTTGGTACAAAGTTTCAGTAAACATACAAAACCTCTTTGAAGAAAAAAAAAAAAGAAAAATCTATGTAGAAATTTATTTAATCCTAAGTGATGGGACACAAAAAACCCTTTCACCTAACTCAAACCACATAAAGGATTTTCAAAAACATTGAGCATTCCTGGGCCCTGTTCCCTCCACATATCCCACTAGCCAGACAAGGAAGTACCTCTTTCCTATGTGAAATCTCTTCTGTTGGACAATTAGTTCCACGCCTTGGGATCTCATTTCCTAAGTTCCTGCCAGTGACCATCTCTTAAAAACCATTAATTCTTGTGAGATTCTGGACAGGTGAAGTTTGGTCTGGCTCCTGGACAAGGGTGATCCTGGGCAGTTCTGTGAAGCCTAAAGTAGTATTACACATCGCTTTGGAGTCAGAACATTTTTGGCTCTCTGATGACTGGCTCAGGAAGGTAAAAGGACTGTATGAAGCCTTGCTAAGTAAGTCATAACTCTATAATCATAGTTATATATTTTTTTAATTAAAAAAGAAGGTCTTGGCTTTGGGGTGGCAGGCAGTGGTAGTAAGCTCTTCCAGGGAGCTCTTGTGACCTCTGCCAGAATTATTTATACTAGATGAAATGGCACTTTGAGCTATGCCCAGTGACTAGTTCCCCTCAGACATCCAAGTTCCATCTAAAGTAAAATTGAACCACACATACCTATGTCTCTGCCCTCATTCCCTGAACAGTTGGAGTTTTATAAGGTTACCTTGGAACTCTTCTGACCTTTTCCTTAGAAGAGATCGACACTGTTGATGAAGGCTGGCACTTCCTTTCAGGGAAAAGTAAAGGTCAGGATAAGTGAAGATCATTTTATTTTTGGCTGTCAGTTAAGGGTGTCTGTCTTTCTCTTTGAGACATATTACCTTTCAATATATCTGTCTGTCTAACAGGAAAAATACACGTTCTAAAAGATGTACATTGGCTGTGTTCTGGGCTGCAGCTTTCTGCTCTTCATTGGCGGAATGGAAATTTAAAGGAGGAGAAAGGGGGACCACGATAGGGAGCAATTACAATAAATGAATTATAGGAGTAAGCATTGACTTTAAGGAGATTCGTATAATATATAAATATATACTCATTGAAAGGGAGCATTTCATGACTACTTTGAATATACATGGCACAGCAGCAATTTCACATATGCAACACTATATTCCATTTACTTGATCAGTCAGCTAACGTTCACTGAGTATAGTCAGGCTCCTGAGAAGCACTGGAGGACTGGATCAGTTCTTGCTCTCCCCTGAAATTTAAGTCCTTGTTATGGTAGAAGAATTTGAGATCTGTCTCAGGCGTCTCTGGCATCGTCATGGGAATGAGCTGGCCTCCTGTACAGTCTCTAAATAAGATTGGTCTAGAGTGGCACTTCTGACCTAGGCTACCCCAGATGAGGCTCACATCTGCAGAGGGCTTCAGGATCACTGCGTCCGCAGTGGTCTCAGCACTATGCTATTATCCTCACTGTCTCTGCTTATATTAGGACTCAGCCCAGGGAGGGATTCTGGGGAAGCACATTTAAATGTCTTGCTGAAAATCTTGTAATACTTTATTTCCAGAGGAGAAGCACTTGCTCTTCTGTGACTTAGGGAGAAACTATGACTACAATTGTTGCTGCTGCTAATACCATCTGTTCTGTGCCAATGTTAAAGGAATACAATTAATCTTCACAACAAGGTTGTATTAGCATCTGTTTTAACACATTAGAAAAGTGATGCTCCGAGAAAATAAGTAACTTACCAAAAGTATTAATGAGTTAATAAGAGGTAGAACCAAAATTTGAATCCTGCTCTTTCTATGCTGAAGACGGATGTCAGTATTTTTTTTACTTTAATGTCAATAATTATTTGAAATATAAATTATTAACCACCAACAGAGCTTGCTTAATTGTAAACTCACTTAGAATTTTAAAATTAATCTTTGTTTATATCTTAAAATTTCTTAAATAAAATACACATTTTATATGGTCCATTATAATTAAACTCATCGAATATTTTTTGAGTGCCGGGAATTTGCTAGGAATGTACTAGTTTGTGTTTTAAAATTTATATGATAGCAAAGAACAAAACAAATTCAGTTCCTGATCTTATGGTGTTATAGTATTTATTTTTTGTCTTTCCTAGTGAGGGGAGATAGGAAATAAACAAAATCTATGCATGGGTGATGATAAATTTAATTTTAAAAAAGCAAACTAAGGGAGATAGAAAATGAGAGGAATGGGAGAGGTTTGTGCTACTTTTGAATAGAGTAGAAAGGACTAGCTTCCTCTGTGATAAGGTAACATATTAAAAGAGACTTGCAGGAAATAAAAGAGTGATCCATGTGGATGGCTAGCAGAAGAGCATTCCATTTCAGGGAACCCAAGTACAAAACCCTTAATGTGAATGCATCTTGATGTGTTCCAGAAATCCCAGTGAAGCAAGTCTACTTGGAGACTATGAGAGAGAGAGAGAGAGAGAGAGAGAGAACTGAGAACAGGGAGGGAGAGAAGAGATAGGAGGAGGATATGATTGGATATGGGTTAGAGAGATAGCAGGGCCAGATCCTGTTGGGCTTAGTGGTCCTGACAAAGGATTTGTATTCTATACTGAGATCAGAAGCCATTAGTGAGGTTTGAATAGACAAAAACATGATCTGAACTATTTTTTAAAAAAATATCACTTACTCTGTGCCAAATCCATTGTGGGAGCAAGTGTGGGTAAAAGAGAACCAGTACAAATACTACTGGCAGAATACAAGTGAATATGATGAAGACTTGAACCAGTGTGGGTGGAATTAATAGGCAGAATTTACTGATGAATTGATTGAATGAGGCGCATGAAAGAAAGAGAGGAATCAAGGATGACTTTAAGGTCTTTGCCTTTAGTAAATTGAAGAATGGAGTGGTATTGATTAAGTGGTAAGGAAGCTGTGGGGAGGAATGGATTTGGTGAAATGTGTTGGAAGAGATCACAAGTTCTGTTTTGTGATAAGTTTGAGATCTGTATCAGCCATCCAAGGAGTTCTGTCAAAGAGTCAGTTGGATATTAGAATCTGGAACTCGGGGAAGAGGTCAGGCATGAAGATATAAATTTAGGAAGCACTGGTGTATTCA
>NW_007727964.1:14982-16045 GCF_000696425.1 Galeopterus variegatus
CTGGAACTCGGGGAAGAGGTCAGGCATGAAGATATAAATTTAGGAAGCACTGGTGTATTCAAAACCATGAAACTGAAGGATGTCATTTGGGGAGTGAATGAAAAAGAGAAGAGATTATGTTCAAGAACTGAGCCCTGAAGCGTTCAAGAAATAGTGATCAGGAAGATGAGGAGGACCCAGCAAAGGAAGCTGAGCAAAGGAGCAGCCAGTAAAGGAAGAAGTGGAAGAACAGAGAAGATAGTTCTGAAGTTCAGGGAAGGGAGTATATCGGGACATAAGGAATAAATAACTGTGTCAGTAGAGGTTATTAGGTCAAGTATGGTGGGGGCTGACATAGTTCCATTAGATTGGGCTACATGGACATTACTTGATGCAGTGTCTGGTGGCACTGCCGTGGAATGAACAAAACATTTTTGAGCAGAATTGTTTTTGGTAACCAATCCATTCCAGAAAATTACTCACTTTATAGTTGTAACTTGTCTTAGTCCGTTTTGTGTTGCTATAACAGACCATAGACTTGTTAATTTATAAACAGCAGAAGTTTCTTTGGCTCACAGTTCTGGAGGCTGTGAAGTCTGAGGTCAAGAGGCCTGCATCTGGTGTCTGGTGGGAGCCTTCCGGCTGAGTCATCCCATGGTAGAAGGCAGAGGGCAATAAAGCACACACAGGAGAGGAATGGGTCGAATTTATCCATTCTGTCAAGAACCCACTCCTGCAATAACTAACCCACTCCCTCAGTAATGACATTAATCCATTCATTAGAGCAGAGCCCTCAATGACCTAATCACATCTTTTTAGGTCCCACCTCCCAATGCTGTGGCATTGGGGATTAAATTTCTAATACATGAACTTTGGGGGACACATGCAGACCATAGCATAACCTAAAACTGATATTCCTTTTAATTACATATACTCCTCAACTTATGGTGGGGTTATGTCCTGATAAACCCATTGAAAGTTAAAAATTCATATAATATACCTAATCTACCAAACACAAACCTCATCCTAGCCTACCTTAGACATAACCAGACAGCGAGAGAGGAAAAAAAGTTCTAAGGGTGAG
>NW_007727964.1:16728-18648 GCF_000696425.1 Galeopterus variegatus
AGCCTACCTTAGACATAACCAGATAGCGAGAGAGGAAAAAAAGTTCTAAGGGTGAACAGTCAAGGAAGGTGTCTATAATTAACAGTAATTTACTGCATGTTATCAAATGACTAGAAGACAGTAGATTGAATGTCCTCATCACAAAGAAATGATTAAGTTTTGTAATGATGAATATGCTAATTACTCTGATTTGATCATTACACATTGTATATACATGTATTGATATCCAACTCTGTACCTCACAAATATGTATAATCAATATGTTTTAATTGTGTAACATAAAATTAAATTAAAATAAAATAGAAATAAAAAATTTTAAATGCTCAGAATGCTTACATTAGCCTACAATTGGGCAAAATTATCTAATGCAAAGTCTATTTTATAACGAAGTGTTGAATAGCTCATGTAATTTATTGAACACTATATTTAATGTGTATTGCTTTTGCACCATCACAAGGTTGGAAATTTGTAAGTTGAACTACCATAAGTTGAACTATCATATATACTGTCTTTACATATAAATATATGATCAGAATTATGAACATACAGAGACACAGTCCTTTCTATTTTACTTTCCAAAACCTGTATCCTGTCTGGTGAAGTGCCTTTTGAAATATTGGAACCAGTTATGATCCTTCAAAAAAAGAAGCCTTCTCTCAACCCCTAAGAATGAACATCTCTCTCACATAGTGTACAGTACACATTTTTGGAGAACTTTGACCTGTTCAAAATGTAGCAATTATAATACCTTTATGATAATCCTGGAAAATGTGATGACAATGAAGGAAAAAGAGAGTTTAGCTCTTAAGTAGGCCCTTAGCCTTGAGGTGTCACCTGACAAGTTTTATTACAGCAGAAAATACAATGGCCAACCAGGCCTTCCCTGGTTTCTTCACCTTGCCTTCACAAATCTATTAATGTTATTTCCTCCATTCTTAACTACTTTTTCCTCCACAAGATATTAGGCAATATTCCTGGATGACTGTGCCACTGAAAATTAGGTGGTGATTGATTAGCTTCAAAACATAGAAATAGCGCTGATCAAATCCTGAAGAGGAAATAGCATGGTAGGAACACACAGAATTCCAGTTAAAAACATTAGCGGTTTGGCATGGGGGATGGGGAGTGTTGGATCTTCATCTTGTCTTTGGGTAATCCCAGATATCTTCCTTTTATTATGCAAAAAATCAAAACAAAACAAAACAAAAAAAACCCAAAACTGAACTAAACTAAACAAAAAATAAGATAAAATAAGTAAGGGAAGAGAAAGAAAACTGAAAAGCAAAAATAATGTAGCAATGAGCCAAATAAATTTATAGATATAGAAGACTGGGAACATTCAGGCATGTGAAATTATTCCCCAAATCAGCCTTTTTCCTTATTTCGTGAAGGGACAAAGTAATAATGAAGTTGTTACTAAATTTTAAAGTTCTCAAGAGTTCTTTTTGCCTGTTATCTATACATAAACTTTGGAGTCCGTCATGAATAGCGCCACCAAGGCTCACAGACAGGGTTTCACTAGCATACGTTGCTTGCACTTGCTTAACAAGGACCACCATGGAGTTGAGCAAAATGCTTGTTATTTCTGTAAATTAAAAGCAGGCATTTCAGAGCACCCAGTTCTGTAACATTTCTTACAAAGCACATGGGATAGTTTCATAGAAGCCCAGGCCAAACACAGCAGTGGCACTGCTCATGCCTCATTCCAAGAGTCTTTCAATAGTCCTGAAAAATAGCAATAGCTTTTTTCTCCCCTTTGTTTGCTTTCCCACTTCAGATTAGGGCACAGTAAGTATGTTTATTTCCAGGGTCAATTTTGGGTATGATGGAAAATTTGTGTTTGGTGGCCTTCTGTCTGTTCCGACTTTAGGTAGCCATTTGTCTGAACTCCTCACTATTCTATTCTTGTCCACCTTCCCA
>NW_007727964.1:18658-77022 GCF_000696425.1 Galeopterus variegatus
TGTCTGTTCCGACTTTAGGTAGCCATTTGTCTGAACTCCTCACTATTCTATTCTTGTCCACCTTCCCAGCTTGTTACCTCCTTACGGATGCTGTCTTTTTCACACATACACAAACATCTCTGGGTCTTTTCCTCCATCATTCCTCCATTACTTCATTCATTCATTCATTTATTCATTCATTCAATTATCAGTCATTAATAAATATTTTTTGAGAGTTTTCTATGTGCTTAGCAACGTGCCAGGTACTGGGTACACAGTAGTAAACAAGACATATGTTTCTTTGTTCATGGAAACCAGTGGAAGGAGTCAAAGAATAAAAGAAAAAAAAAAATAAAAAGGAAGACTATCAGAGAATGATAAGTGATACGAAGTGAATTAAATCGGGTTATGTTTCAGTAAGAAACTGGGTGTCTCCATTAGAATGCACTTTCCTGTAGTAGGGTCTTCTAGGACTTCACTCTTGGATTTACAAAGTATCAACTAACCTGAAAAATTAATCCATGTTTCTCCATTCCCTTTCTTCTTCCCTTTTAATGAATGTAATTTATAACATTCGCACTCTGGCGATATCACCACCCAGATGAATGACTAATAGCAGACATCTCAAGTACCAAAGTAAGGAGGTGAGATGTTTAGGAGCAGGCCACGGTTTATCTCCCAGGCTGCCCCAGAGTTTGGCTCGGCTTGGGTCTTCTTTGTTTCTTTTATAGCTTCGATCTAAATCTGTCTCCTGAGCTCTTGGTGCCTCTGGCTTTTTCCACTGTATTTCACAGGAAAGGACTTTTAACCACTCCCTAGTGAGTTGTTTCTCTTTTGTCTTTTTGGCCCAGTGTCCAATCAGTCCTGTCTCCCCTCACAGCAGTTGTTGTCTGCCATTGCCCCCTAGTCATGTCATTCTACCCCAACATGAATCACATCGTCTTGTTTTTCTCCTCTGAAGGCCATTTCATCCAATACTCAGAGGTCTTTTTGATTTTTGATTTTTTTTTTAACTGGAGAGTGACAAGTTGTCTAGCATTTCAAGGAATAAAAGCCTAAATAAAGGCATTTTCTTGTGTCCTAAAAAATCCTTTTTGGCTTTGTGCAACCTTGGGTTGCCACCTTTCCAAAGAAAATGAAAAGCCTAGATCATTAGTTTACAAACTTTATGAGTCTCTGAAATTCTTATGGGCTGTTTTTCATGCCTTAGACTTCAAACCCTCATTGTAGGATTGGGGCAGTGCCGGCTGCTGGAGGAGTCAACACAAAACAAACATATCCCAAATGGCCGTACTATTTTTCTTTCAAGGAACCCTCAGGGGTATTGTTAGTCTGAGGAGAAAGACAGGGGAAAGACCACATCTGTACCTTTCGAGTGAGCAGATCTCAATGCCAGCGAGACAACCCCAGCATGGCAGAGGAAAGAGGGAAGCTGGCTAACAAAATGGTCTGTACACAAGCAAATGGAAGAAAGCACTAATTGTAATACACAGGGCAGGCCTAAATGTTGCCTGCCCCAGATGGTGTCCTTAGGGCACCGTGAAACAGTCTGTTAAGACACAGGGATCAGTGCTCTCCTGGCCTCCAGGAATATACAGCAGTAGTAGAGTCTTGCTTTGGAGTCCCTTTTTTTTTTAACTAGTCCAGAAGAAAATCTGTGTCTATTACAGGCCCTGGGAATACTGCTAGTCCTAAACTCTGAAAGTCAGCTCACTAGAATTCTGATATTTAAGTGAAATCATTTGGAAAGCCCAATTCGAGGTTAATTTTCTCTGTGATAACAAAAATTTAAGGGTCGAAAAGGTCATTTGCAATCATCTATGCCAAACCCTTTATTGCACAATTGAGGATATTGAAGTCTATGCAGGGGCGAAAAGGTAATTCTTCTTCCTCACCCATCAGAAGGGCCATGGCTGACATCCTTATAGCTAAAGACAGGTTAGCAAGAGAAAAGCATACCAAATTTATTTAACAAAGTTTTACATGTCATGGGAGGCTTCAAAAATGAAGTTGCAGAGACCCAAGGAAGACTGTGTATTTTTATGCTTAGGTTTGATGAAGAATGGACAGTCATATAGAAGTATGATTGGACAAAAAGGATATAATCTACTAGAAATAAACTGAGGGAAACTTAGCAAAGCCTATCTGTTAGGATTCTTCTTGGCTTTTCTGTGTAGCATTCCTTCCCCTCAGGTATAGGGCAGGATCTCTCAGGAATGAGGGTCTTATGACCCACTTGCAGGTGAGGTAGGTCAGAGAATTCCTTTCTGACCGTGCTTCACACAGAAAGTTGGGGGGAAGGTCTGAGTGACCTTCTTGCTTCTGAGGTCCTCTCAATCTCCTCAGTTCAAAGTACTTTGGTGTAATTTTTTCTGAGCCGAGACACCTAAATAGGTAGACTGACTTGCTCACTTAAAGACAAGTATGCAGTAAAGTGGAAAACTGATGAAAATGTGTGAACTCTAATACACACTCTGGTAATAAATCAGAGTTTGACTTTCAGAGAGTTAGTTACATAATCTCTGCAAACTATAAATATGTAAAACAGAAATTCGGAAAACCATATAGAATATGGCTGGTTTTATAAAGGATGCTGAACTAACAGTTGAAAGTCACTTATTCATCAAAGCACTTCATCCTACAAAAACTCCTAAAGTATTTAATACTAAAATAATTAAAACATGTTACATGCTATAACTGTTTAGGAAAGAGAAGCTTTCAAACTCTTAGTCTATGTATTTGGGAATATACTTTAGGATATTGAATAATTTAGATTTAGAAGTTAAAACAAGTATGACAACCCAATTGCTATGATGAATAATCTTCAAATATTTTTTATTGTATATACCTCATTAGATTAAAAATAAACAGATTTGTTCACACAGACCCAATATAGTATATTCATTTATTCATAAATTATATCTACATATTACTAAACTAATATGTAATGACAAAACATTTAAAATATACACAAGAGAAATTAAAAATAGACAAAAGTAAAGTTAATAATACTTTATATTTTATTAGTAACAATATAAAATTGTTTTGTTTTTACTTAATGTTTTTTATTGAAAGCAAATATTCTTCATTTTGAAAAATTTTTGGTTTAATATGTAATGCGATAGTAATTAAAAATCTGGTTTTGGGTTCAGCCTATTTTACATTAGGTACTAATAGCTACCTTAGTTTAAAAAGATTACTACCAACACAGTCTCAAATGGAAAAAAGTGTCATTGGTTGTATTTATTAAGTCTTGAGATTCAGTTTTTAGTCCTATCCACCAATTTTGAATGATTTTTGTCAAAATTCACGTAATAAAGTTTCATCTTCTCTAATGTCAATCCATCGTTCCTGAAAAGTAATTAGAAAGCATTCTGTTTCTATATTTTTAGAAAATGGATTCAATGTGCACTAGAATCTTTCATTTGGAAAATGTTTAGACTAGAATATCTTAATTTCAAGATTATTATTTGTGCACTTGTGATGCTTGATATATATCAATTTTGTCAACAGATTAACATAATAATGGAAACATCCCCCACCTTACCCCTGCAAATATATGCTGCTGCTCTTTTATAACATTTTTTAATTTTTAAATTTCATTTTTTAATGAAGGCATAATTAATTATATGTATTTATGGGATACAAAGTTTCCTATCAGTATTTGTGTACAATATGTTATAATCAAATCAATATTATTAGCATGTTCATTATTATAAATTGTAATTATTCTTTGTGTCCTTTACCCAATTTCTCCCTAAGCCCCCACTCCTTCCCTGAGGCTACTTTTGAAAAGTTGTTTCTTTCTCACATATTGCTAAAATGTCACCTTTATCTTGAAGTGTAAAATTAATTGTGTGTGGAGGTGTGTTGTTTTTTTTACTCTGCTACGTAGCGTACTACCGACAGTAACTGTTGTCTTATCTAGATCAACTTTGGAATACATCTTTTGGCAAAAATGTTTACCTTATCTTTAAATTCAACAACACTCACATAGATTGTGTGATGGCACCAGTATAAAAACTCTAAATTAATCTTGTTAAACATTAGCAAAATTGAATTTCTTTTTCTCTCTTTAAATAAAAAAAAATGATGAATACCTACTGTTTACTTCCCCACCCCAATGGATCAGGTTGCATGTCCTTTTGCATACATTTGCCAGTATTTATCTACATTATCTCTTGGATCCAAATCCACCCTTCTATACAATCATCCCTTGGTATCCACAGGGAATTGGTTCCAGGATGCCCGTGGACACCAGAATCCATGGATGCATAAGTCCCTTATATAAAATGGCATAGTATTTGCATATAACCTACACACATCTTCCTGTATACTTTAAATCATCTCTAAGTTGCTTATAATACCTAATACAATGTAAATGTTACATAAATAGTTACATTATATGCATTTTTAAAATTTGAATTTTTTTTAACTGTTGTGTTGTTATTTTTTCTTCATTTGTTTTTCCCTTGAATATTTTCTATCTGTGGTTGGTTGAATCTGCTGATGTGGAACCCATGGTATGGAGCACCAACTGTATTCTGTTCAGTAAAGCTGAAACTGCAAAATGCAATCTACATTTTCCAGATTCCTTTGCTGGCTGGCTTCCCCTCAGATTCTGCCTACAGGAGGCAATGGAGGCAGATTGGAATGCAGGAAGAGGAGAGAACTTTGTCATTTCTTCTTGCCTTCCTGTTAACATTGCCTTAACAGTAGCAATTCAATTTGTAGAGGCAGCAGCAGTTCAGCCCGGAAATCAAAATTCACTCCAGCTACTAGTTTCTTTCAGCACACCCAGAGCCAGCCTTATCATACCCATCAGAGGTCCTAGTAGGAATCTGGTGGTGTTCTTTCTTAAAGATCCGAGCACTAACTCGGCAAGGGATTCCTCTGAGTTTCTAGGATTTGGTAGCCCCAACTCTTCCCTTCTGTTCTCTCAGACCTAAGGCTGGCATCTGCTTCCTTAAGTTATTATCTCCGAGTTAAAAAAAAAGGTGTTCCTATTTTGTCCTTTCACTCCTTCAACACCTGTGTAACCAATTCTTTCGGTAGCCCCAACTCTTCCCTTCTGTTCTCTCAGACCTAAGGCTGGCATCTGCTTCCTTAAGTTATTATCTCCGAGTTAAAAAAAAAAGGTGTTCCTATTTTGTCCTTTCACTCCTTCAACACCTGTGTAACCAATTCTTTCTATTAAATTTTTTTCTTGGAATACCTAGCACAGTCTTTGTTTTGATTGGACCTTAATTGAGTCAATTGATTTAGACGATGAAAAACTTTAGAAGTCCCCACCTCGTTAATGACAGTTGCAAAATAAAGATAACTAGATATATTAAATATCTAAATGTAAAAAGCAAAGGCTTATAATTTGTAAGAAAACTTAGGGTCATGTAACTTTTAAAGAGGAAATAAAAATTGCAAGTCATAAATGAAACATAAATTTGATAAATTTGACTACATTCAAGTATAAAATGCCTGTGTCACAAAAGATACTATGAATAAAAGACAAGTGATACAAAAAGGAAACCTCAATGGCTAAAAAAATATTAAAAGTTTCTCACCTTCACTTGCAAACATGGAAATGTAAACGAAAGCAACAAGAAAATATCATTTTATTATAAAGGCAAAATTTAAACGTCTGAAAATGCCAAATATTGGCAATGATTTTGGGAAAGATCTCTGGAGTGTGAATTGTTTCAAGCTCATTGGAAAACAATTTAAAAATATCTAATGCAGGTGAAGATAAGCATATTTTATGTACATAATCCAGTAATTCCAATTATAGAATATGTATAAGGAGACATGAGGTAGGATGTTGGATACAATGTTGTTAGTAATAGCAGAAAACAAAATAATCTAAATGTCTATTAGTAGGGAAATAAATATTCATACAGTGGAACTATTCAGCATTTAAAATGATTAAAGAAAATCTATTTTCCAATATTGAAAAAAGCAGATGCTTTTTCTGAAAGTAACAAAAATATGATTAATAGGGCTTATAAAAAAAGAAATGCATTAATTCATGTAAAAAGAAACCTGAGGTAGTAGTATGGCCCGAAGATTGGCTAATACTCGTATAGCATTTCCTGTTTTGCCCATATTTCTGCTCTGTCATTCCCATTATGTGGATTTATCTTCAAGCCAATTTCCTCAAAGCAGCAAGATGGCTGCATAGTTCTAGCTCCCACATATGCAGACTCCAGCAGAAGAGGAAGCCATTTCTTTATGTGTTTTCAAGAATAAGAACTCTTTCCCAGAAGCCTCCCAGCAGGATTCTACTCTTTTCATGGACCAGAATTATGTCACATGGTCTTGTGTAGTCCACTCACAGAAAAGGAACAAGATTACTATGATTGCTTAGAAGAATAGTTAGTGTTTACCCTTGACATGGGGATAGGCTCCCTTCCCTGAAGGAATGGAAACCTCTACAAAGTTGGGACTCTGTTAACAAGGAATAGAGAGAGAATTAGTTAATGTACAGGCAATCACCAACTCTAATCTGAAATAAAAATAATGCAAGATGTAAAAAGATATTAACAATTTTGTGTCCTTGTAAACATTTTTAAAACATTGGAAACAATATTGATATTGTGTGAAAATACAAACTCATGTAGTGACGATCAAAAGTGGACACCTTATATAGTGGTTATCAGGCTGCCCCCTCATACAGCTGGAGTTGTACAGGGCACAGCTCACATCCCTTAGCAGCGTCCCTGGCTCAGTGACCTCATGGTTTTCTTTAGGAAAAGAGGGAGGGGAACAAGATGTGGAGGGAGGCATCAGCAACAGCTACACTTTTTATTTCTTTTAATAAAGAAGCAAATATGGCAATATGTTACCATTTGTTAACTCTGGGAGGCAAATGAAATCCATCATTTTAAACATAAAATAGTTTTGGAGCTGAAGCCCAGGGTACATTGTTGTGTTCAAATTCCTGAGTGTTGATTATCTGGCTTTTTGAAAAAAGGAAAACAGTGTTTCAAAGTATGAAATTGGTACATTTTAACCCAAGGCAAATATATTTACTTTGGCAAAACTGTTTGAGATTTATGAATGATGATTAAAATGATCAAAATGTTACCATTTCATTGTTACAATTCCAAAAAAGCCATTCCCCAACATGAATTCCCAGACGAATGTGAGTGTGGCTTTTGGCTATTTTTTTTTAATTGCTGGTTTGTTTGGGGTTATTCATTCATGTAAATCACTGGGGGAACAGGTAAGCTTCTGTTTCCTTCCAGAACTAACCCTCACTTATGTAAAAACCCTAAAAGGTTATATGTGGGCAGGACCACTGCTTAAGCTCTGGAAAACATATTCTAGCTGATGATAAACATAGTCCTTGTTTTTTCCTTTTCCTTTTTCTCTGGTTATTTGTACTAGAATACATTTTGACTACCCATGAACAATTGTCAGGGAGGTCACCTTGTCATTTCTTAGTTCCCTTCCATCCTCACCCCTACCGTATAAGGAGCTTATATATAAATTAGGAAAAACAGGAGTTCACACGGCCTCTTTCCCAAGAACCTCAGTAATCCTTTTTTTTTTTTTTTTTTTTTCCTTCTTGGACCAAGAAGAAATACTTCTTTTATGTTGGTAACAGTGTTTGGAAAGCTTCACACTGTTTGGAAAGTGGTGCATGCTTTAATAAGGGCCTTCTAGCTGATTATTTTTTGCCATCAATATTCACAAAATCCGACCAAAAATATTTCCAAGGAGTTGTAATTAGGCTGGTAACTCCACATTTTACATTCCAGAGCAATGATGTCCAGGTGCTCCTTAACCATTGGAAACTGTGGTTGGGGAGATTTGGCACAGGTCCCAGAGCTCCAGCCTCCCTGAGGCTTCTCATTTCCCTACTGGCTCATCAATCCATCAGCCAGAAGTAGACCCTGTATTGAATGCTGTATTGGAAGTCCAGAGTAAGAAAGGGCTATCTCAGGACACTGCATTCAATGCTAGGTCGACGAGCCTCATCATAAAGAGTGCTGGCACCATCACCAATGTCTAAATATCAGAGGAAACAAAAGTCAGTTCTGAGTCATAACACAGCTCTTTCTCAATTGGTCTTATTAAAAAATGAAAGGGTATCCTCTGCGGCTTGTGCTCCATTCACTTCTGATAATGTTGTAAATATTATTTCTGTTTGCTGGTTAAAACTTATCCTTCTCTTTCTGAAACTCCTTGTTTATAAATGTTGTGTTATGAGTTTGCATTATTAACCTTTAGACAGGGCTGCAGTTAAGTGGTTTTAAAGAGCAATTTAGTGGTGGGTGTAGCTTGAGTGATGCAGGAGAATGGTATTAGAGGTTGTTCTGAAGACAAATATAATAGCACTATTTTTCACTTAATTCGAAAGGGATCTGAGCAGAGGAAATCTACTGTTGACTCACCTTAAGTGAACCTCTTAATCACAGTCTCAGTTTTCATCGTAGTCAGCACAAGATTTTTAGGCCTACCTGTCATACCAGCATTTTAGAAAGTACCTGTAGCAATGTTTCCCTGATTGCACTGAATCTGATCAATTTTTAACCAGAATTAGCTTCCAATTTCATGAAAAGGGAGTATTCGTGATTTAAATATAATTTTTACTTACAGAAACACCTTGAGTGAGCATTCTTTAGATTTTGTATAAAGATTTCCTGCTAAAAGTTCAAAGCACTTTCAGACACAAAATTTCATTTATCTTCACCCAACTCCTGTAATGTAATTCAAAGTCAAGTTTTAATTATTTGCTCATGTTTCATGCAAATGACATGCTATTATTTTATGGTAAGAGAAGACTTCAAAGATATTGTCTCAAAGTAAAATAAAGGAAATCGCTGTTTCTTTTCCTGAATACGTGCATTGCCATCAAGCTTTGGCAGGCCTGTACCTGACCTTTTGTTCTTTCTACTATCTAAATACTTATTTGGCTTTAAAAAACCAGGCATGTATGTCTGGAATTATTACTAAATGTAGCCCTCAGATTGCAATACTGGTTTACAAATAAGAAAAGTGAAAACTTGGTGATGTTGTGGTTTGATAAGTGTCTTCTTAGTGAAGGCATGGTGCACTGTGTGCTTGCTTCAGCCTCAGCTGGGCATTTCTGCCTAAAGCATCATGTCAACCTATGGCCTTACACGAATGATTTGGCTAACTGTAGCCCCTATACCAAATATTCCAAGTCACTAACCTATCAGAGGGAAACAGAGCAGAAAGGAAGGTCTCTTCCTACCTCAATTCTATTGTCTGTAATTATAGTATTTAGTTATGTGGTTTCCAACTGGAAAAACTTAGATTCCTAGCAGTTCTAAAAGGCAAAAAATAAAAACCCAGACACGTTAATTAGCTTGATTTAGCCATTTCACATTGTAAACATATATCAAAATGTCATATTGTACACCACACATATATAAAATTTTTGTCAAAAATTAAACAAAATCAATTAAAAGTATAGGATTCTAATTGCAAAAAATAAATAAGTAAATGAAAACCCAGAGTTATTTCTCATAAATTTTGAAGTCTCATGTGAATCAGATATTTTCATATCCTTGTTTTAGTTTGCAAGAATATCAATATAATATAGTAATACTGTAATCTTGTGCTGACTAACAGCTCCAGCTGGCTACTGTTTATGTCTTTGAAAAAAACCCCACAAATTAATTGTTATTTAATCTGTGTGGTGAGCTTGGTGACACAGAAATCTTTTCAAATTTGAAATCTGTGAGGGAAACTATGATGTTGGGTAGGTTGGATACTCCTGTCACCATTTGGGGTCTCCATCACTCAGGATGCAGAGCCCTCCACTTCATAGAGTCCCCACTTTATTTGGCTTATTCCCTCCCCCAGAAACCTGGAGATCTCAGAACTTTTTACTGACAAGTACTAAGAGCTCAACAAAAGTCCATTAACAGAAACAACTAGAAAAAGGCTGGTCCCACTTCTTAGATTTACACTCACTCATTCAACAGATATATGAAAAGTGACCACTATGTACCAGGCTCTGTGCTGGGCACCTGGAGCACAAAGATTCCCCAAAAGATGTCATTCCTGCCTTCATGGTCATTTAGGTATCCATGAGAGTGACAGGCATTTGTCAAGTAATCATATAAAGAGAAGTAAAATTATAATTATGGTAAGTGCTGTCAAGAAGAGGTGCATGAAAACCTTTACTTGTGGATTTAAGTCAGGGAGATGGGAAAAGCTTTCCCAAGGAAGGTCAGCTTAAGCTGAAACTGGTGATTTAGAAGCAATTGACTGGTCAAGGATGGGAGGAAGAGCCAAAAGAACCATTTACATACATACTCTGTGTCAGGAGGAAGTTTAGTAAGTAGTAGGGCCTGAAAGTAGGCCAGTTGGTGGAGAGACTGAAGAGAACACGGGAGAGTCAGTGGGAAATGAGGCTGAAAATGCAGAGTTAAGAGTCCCTCCATGGGCCGGCCCGGTGGCGCACTGCTACAGTGCGCCGCTTGGGAGTGCAGTGGCGCTCCCGCCAAGGGTTCGGATCCCACATACAGACCGGTTCCCGCTCACTGGCTGAGCGAGGTGCGGGCGCAACACCGAGGGTTGCGATCCCGTTGCCGGTCCCGGTCCGGTACGGTCGCGACACTGAGGGTTGCGATCCATTGCCGGTCAGTAAAAAAAGACAAAAAGAAAAAAAAAAAAAAAAAGAGTCCCTCCATGAAGAAGCTCTTAGGAATTCTGCTTTATCTTAAAGTGGGAAGACGATGAAGAAGAGTGAAGAGTGTGTATTGCATGATCAAACAGATGGCTTTGTATGTAATTGTCTGCATGTCCCCCAGGTCAAGAGACTTTTCCTTGGCTTTCCAGACTCCAGCAGAGGAGCTCCCCAGTTCATCATTGGATCCCACGCTCATGAGACATATATGCCTTTGTCTTTAGTTTGGGCCTCATGGCCCTTGGTTTGGGTTGTTTTCTCGGCTCTTTATTGTTAAATTGGCCTGGGCTACTACTGCCTTTCTAGGCATAGCCTATAAACTGTCACCCAGGACATGATGAGTATAGCTCTAATGATAGGGGTGATATCCACATCCATACCAGGCTGGTCCCTAGACAAGTCCAGCCTCATTAAATGTAAAGTTTCTACCTTGATCACCTGACCACCAAGGTTACTTAACAATGCTCTATGTTATGTCTTTCTTCCAGGAAACACTGTTATTTGGAGAAAAAACCTGAAAGAGTACAACCATGAGTACAGTCCTACCAGATACAAAATGCCATTTTCTTCTATGACAAAGAAGGGCTCCCTGACTTAGTACTCAGAGAGCAGGTGGATGAAAGCCATCTGCAGCATCTAGGCTGTGGAGAATGACAGAATGAATGCCTAAGCTCTTACTACCAACTTCCAGCAGGGCCACTATGTGAGTGGTGCCCACTGAGGTTGTGCAATGAAATGACATTCATCTCTCATTTGTTTTGTGTATTATGTGCAATGAATATTTAGTTCACATCAATGGCATGAATGAATTAATTAATCAATCAAAGGTAAGTATCCACTCTGATTACCTATTCAGAGTTAAAAAGGTCAAGTTAAAAAGAATAGTCATATTCCAAAATTTAGATGAAAATTCAGCAAAAGAGGAAAAGAGAAGAAACCTGGTTGAAACTAGAACCATGGCAGGACCAGAAAGAAACTAAAAAATGAAAGAGTTTTTGGTGAGGAGGTGGCCTGGGAAGAATGAGCCGATTCCTATTCTGGCAGAAGAGTGAAAAGCTGGAATTGGCGTTTAATCTGATGGAAACAGTGTGACTATGCATGCCGCAGCTGGGTTTACTCCATCTCCTCAGGCTGCTATGACTGCCCCAAGTTTCTTGAAGTTTGAGCTTCTGGATTGAAAATCAGTCTAGACATTTTATTCTCAGACTTTCCAGAGGAAACTCAGATGGTTACCCTACCAGCATGTCAAATTGAAAGCCCACAGTGCTCTCGTCTCATGACAGCCACTTAGGCAAAGTCCAAGACAACTCAAAGGAATAAGGAAACGACAGTATTTCCACTTTGTAAGAAAGTAAATGCTTCCCTAAAGTCCATTATGTGAGTCATTAAAAACAAACAACAAAAAAAGAAGAATGTTAATGCAAATTTTTAAACTGCTTGTGTAAATGTTAATACTGAAGCAGGGAGTGTCAGAATTTTCACCTCTGTTCTTTGTCATTTCTGGGCATATCTACATATTTTCATATTTAAGCCTAAAAAGTCTTGAATTCTGAACAAAAACAAGTCTTGGAAAGAGCAGAGGAGTTGGAATGAAGATAAACAGGTTTAACTTTTAATTCTAGCTATGTTGTCTGGGACAAGGAACTTAATCTCTCCAGGTGCTCATTCCTTCACTTAAAAAAAGTAACGGCATTATTTCTTTGAAATTTCTTCGTATAATATGCATTGATTGCATTTAGAATTGATAGCACAAAGTTACCCTTTTTCATGTAATAGATCTTGTAATAAATATTAATATTAAATATTAATTTAATGAGGAAACAATATATTCAAGGTTCAATTTGGATCTTGTGTTATCCTGAGAAGTTTTGTAACCCAATATGTAAATTATACTTCAACCAAATGTGTACATTTTTATCTAGAGAGATAATACAAAATAAATACTTGATATATACATTTCTTGGGGAAATTAGTTTTTAAAATTACCATTTTTTTTTTTACTTTGAATAATGAAAAATCTCAAGAAGAGCAAGCATATAAACATATATATTTTTTTCTCAGATCTTTTCTTTATATTCATAAAAAATAGAAGCCCTTTGTGAAAGTCAGAATTTGTACTTTTCTAGATGGAGAGGAGAGCATAAAGTATTTGGGAGATATCAGCCAACAATACTTAGAGAGCACTGTGTGGGGTACTTGGTTGAAGGCATGAACAAAATAGGCCGGGACTCGGCTGCCACGAAGCTTAGAGTGCAGTTGCTTCTATTCATTACACAACCACTGCTTTACTTTTTGGTAGAACTCTAAGACATGGAACGTAAACCACAGAGTTATTAGGAAAGTTACTCTGTGTTTTACCTTGCTCCAAAGTAACTCTTGAAATGTCAGGGCCAAAATTCCAGTCCAGTTGTACACCATGTAAAATCCATGGTGCTATCACATAGTCTCATAGGGGTGCTGAAAGGAGATATAATGAAGATATGGGAGTCCCCAAAGGGGCTCCTATTAAGACATATGGCTCTTCTAAAAGTAAAAAGCATGAATCATTTGTTTTAGTCATAAGAATCCACTATGAAAATGTGAGGCCTATAATGCACAGCCTATCCCAATGACATCCCTATGCGAAGAGAATTGGCCAGGAGGGCATTCCAAAGAAAGTCCATTGCTGATGGCACCATAATCCAAGCTCATTAGCATTTGGCCTTCACTGGATTATTTCGGTATATTATTAATTAATCTAATACTTTAAATAATTCTTGCCTGACCTTCCTTCTTTCTCTGTCACATAGAGCTGCCAGATTTAGCAAGTAAAATTAAAGGATGCACAGTTAAATTTGAATTTCAGAAAAACAACAAATAATTTTTTAGTGTAAGTATATCCCATGAAATATTTGGGACATACTTATACTAAAATTTCAGTCTAACTGGACATCCTGTCTCTTGTTTAGCAACTCCACTACTACAGGTCACCTATCTTGGTTTGCATGAGAAATATTCTACATGTGTATTTTTATTACATATGAGTACTAGAACATTGACTCTAATTTGAAGGTTGGAGAAATCCTCTCTCAAAATCTTCTGGCATGACAAATAATCAAATTTGTCAGAAAAGATTTGAGTAAATTCTTTTTGTGGGTAGGGAAATGGCCAAAGTAGTTTCTGAGAATCCCATTCAACCTGGTATTTTTGAGCTCCTAAGTCACATGGTAATCAAATAATAAGCTGGTTGAAGCTTCATGGAGGCAGGGACATTGTGTATCTTGTTCAAGATACACACTACCTACTATTAGGCACACTACATAATAGAGGTACTGACAACAATAGGAACTCATTAAATATATATTAGATGAATAAAAAAAAAGATAGAAATAATTAAATAAAGAAAAAACTAGAGAAGGTTGTTATCAACTATGGACCAGAGGCATAAGGCGCCACAGATCTACATACTTACATTCATGGCTGAAGTTACATCCTAAGGTAATACATGTGGATTTTTGAAAGGCCTAAGACTCTCTGAAGGGGTTGGGCCAAATCAACAGTGTATTTTTTCTAGGTCTCATTATAGGGCTCCCAAAGGATAATATTTTGTCTCCTAGCCTAATCTTTTTATGGCCCCTCTAGGCCACCTGGATACTTTCTTAATCCACAGTTTGAGGCTTTTTAGAGCACTTAGATATTAAATTGGGGTTTGCAAAGTAGAACTTTATGACTAAGTTTATGACTAAGGAATGCTGTTTTGACCTCAAGAAATACAAATGGACCAATCAAGAGAGAGAGAGAATAAAACAAATTAATTTGTATTTAATTTGGCCTTTACTCAGCTATAGAGGAAATTTGAAGTTTTTTTCAGAATTGCTTTTTCAATGATCCCTGGGAAGAAAAGGCTCCTGATACTACAATAATGCTTCTATTTTCAATCTCCTGCCAATAGGAATTAAAAATAGAAAGAGAGTAATCCAAGAAATTCTCCCACATGGTCCTTTAGGTAATGATTTATGTTTCAAAGAGAAGACTTTTCTGGTAGTTACCCAAGGGAGGGTTCCTCCTAGTTTGAAATTAGGTTGCAGGTTTCCACAAGAATTTTTTTTTCCTCTTTTTCTCTCATGTATATGTGTCAAGGAGAACGTGGTAAGAGTGAGATTTGCATGTGTCCATCATAAACCATATGTCTTTAATGTACTTTTTCCACTGGCATGATCTGAAACACTTAATAGATATTGAACAATCAAAAATAATGATTATGTTTCTCCAAGCTCATTCATGTTGTTGCAAATGGGAGAATTTCATTCCCTTTTTGTGGCAGAGTAGTATTCCATGGTGTATATATACCACAATTTCCTTATCCAACCATGCATTGGTGGACATTTAAGTTGGTTCCATATCTTGGCTATTGTGAACAGAGCTGCAATGAACATGGGCATGCAGGTATCCCTTCGACATGATGATTTAAATAAGCAAAGCATAGAGGGATAAATACCGCATGTACTCACTCATAAGTGGGAGCAAAGAGAGAAAAAAGGAAGGAAAGAAAGACCACGGTGGTGCATTGGACTTGCAGAGGGAGAGAACATACCGTGAGATACAAAGTGGAGTGGGGGGAAAGAGGGAGGGGGTGGGTGGTTGGGGGTAACTGGGTGGGGGACACGGGATACAAGTGCAGTTTGTGGTAATGGACATGCTGCCAGTATGAATCTGGCCCTCATATTTTGGGCACAAGAGGTGACAATCAACTTTGTATCTCATGAATATTCATAACCAATAAGATAATTAAATAAAATAAAATAATGAGTGAAGACAGATATAAAAAAATAATGATTATGAAGTATCTAAAGTAGTCATTAAATTAATAGAAACGGAAGGTAAAATGGTGATTTCCAGGGTCAGGGGGAGGAGGAAATGGGATGTTTTTGTTTCATGAGTAGAGTTTCAGTTTTGCTAGATAAAAAAATTCTGGAAATACGTGCACAACAATGTGAATATATCCAACACTACTGAGCTTTACACTTAAAAATAGTTGATTGTAAGTTTTGTTATGTGTTTTTTACCACACTTTTTAAAAATGATGATACAAATTTAAACTATATTAGGTAGTTATTAAAAATCTTAACATGATTGGGAGTAAAAAGGCAGTCATTATACACAACTTACATATATGTTTGTTGAATTACATATGAAGTACTCATACCAAAATAACATCATTTTTTGAACATTTACCATGTACAAGTCACTGCATAAATACTAAATATACAAAAACAAATAAAATATCTCCCCATCAGCGTGTAGCAGAAAGAAGATAAATTTGTTACTATGAACAAATCATAAAATTGTTTATTTTTTATGCATTATAGATTCATTTGTGGAAATATAAAACCACTCTTTCATTCATTAATTCAAACATTTTCTAAGTCCCTGTTTTCTGAAAGACAGGTTTTCCTCTCACTTGACTTTCAATGGAGTAGGAAAGATAAAACACATTGATAATTTATTAAAAACTTTGTATTTTGTATTATGTTTTTACATTTCTTTGGAGAGGTATTTAGCTTTGTCCCACCACAGTTTTCTCATGTATAATCAAAAAATGATTAAAAGAGGTACTTCGGAAATGAGAAAAGTAAACATACAGGAAAGGAAATAGTGACTGGATTTAAATCTTGACTCTACCAATTACTAGTTTTGTGAACTTAATATTCTCTTAACTACTTTGTGCCTCAATTTTTTTATCCATAAAGTAGGGAAAATGAGGGGACTCACCTCATACAGTTGTTGTAAAGATAAAACAAATTATTGTATGTAAAGGACACATAATGGTGCCCAACACATAGTAAAATATGTGTGTTAATTAATTGAATTACAATAATTAACAAATTCCTGATAATCAGTCAAAATATGTTATGTATAGAGGATTTCAGTTAATGAATTTTCCCTAACAGATGTGTAGAACCCTACCATCAATGAATAAAGAATATGAATATTTTTTATTATACATGTGCAGTACAACCTTGATTTTTAGTAGTTGTGTACAATGTATGGTGGTTAGATCAATATAGTTAGCTTATTCATCATTACAATACACAATCATTCTTTATGTCTGTTGACCAATTCCTCATTAGCCCCCTTCCCTCTCCACCTCCCCTTCCCTTTTCCACCTCTAGTTTTCTAAAAGTTCAACGTAGTACTGTGATTGTTATTTCTTTCTTTCTTTCTCTCTTTATTGTTCATTTGTTTATTTACAGATTCAGCTCCTGGTTATGAGTAAGAATATGTGGTATTTCTCTTTCTGTACCTGTGTTGTTTCACTTAGAATAATTTTCTCCAGGCTCATCCACATTGCGGCAAAAAGTAGAATTTCATTCCTTCTTATGGCTGAGTAGTACTCCATTGAGTATACTTCCTTATCCAGTCATCCAGTGATGGACATTTAGGTTGGTTCCATTGACTAGCTATTATAAATAGAGCTGCAGTAAACACAGAAGTCCAGATATTTCTTTGACCTGATGTTTTCCAGTCCTCTGATATGTCCATAGTAGTGGGATTGCTGGATCATAAGGAAGTTCTGTATCTGTAGTTGTTTAAGGAATCCCATACTGTTCTCCATAATGGCTATACTAATTTACAGTCCCACCAACAGTGCAGGAGGGTTCATCCTTCTTCACATCCTCACCAGCATTTGTTATTCTCTGTCTTTTTTATAATAGCCAGTCTGATTGGGGTGAGGTGACATCTCAGAGTGGTTTTGATTAGCATTTCCCTGATGATTAGTGATGTTGAGCACTTTTTTATATACCTGTTGGCCATTTGTATGTCTTCCTTTGAGAAATGTCTATTCAGCTCCCTTGCCCAATTTTAAATTAGATTATTTGTTTTGTTGCTGTAAAGTTGTCTGAGCTCTTTATGTATTTTGGACGTTGAGCACTTTTTTATATACCTGTTGGCCATTTGTATGTCTTCCTTTGAGAAATGTCTATTCAGCTCCTTTGCCCATCTTTAAATTAGATTATTTGTTTTGTTGCTGTAAAGTTGTCTGAGCTCTTTATGTATTTTGGATATTAATCCCTTGTCAGATGTGTAGTTTGCAAATATTTTCTCCCATTCTGTAGGTTGTCTTTTCATTCTAATGATTGTTTCCTTTGCCGTGCAGAAGCTTTTCAGTTTGAAATAATCATAAGAAATTTATGCCAATAAATTAATAAGTCTAGATAAATTGACAACTTTTTGGACAAATATAAGTTAAAAAAAATTGCCCAAGGGAGAAATAACAATGATTAAGTGAATATAATAAGTTATAAAATTCCACTTAACCTAAAAAATACCAAAACTTCAAGGAACAAATAATTCAAACCATATACAAATGTTTCAGTGAAAACAAAATAAAGGGAAGCTACCCAACTTCTTTTATGAGGCAAACATACCTTTACACCCAAAGCAGACATGAATAGTAAAAGAAACAAAATCCTGTAGATTGATTTTTAAAAATCAATAAATTTCAAGACTCATTTATGACAATTTTTGGCAAATTTAAGAATAGAAGGAGAATTTTTGAACTCTACCTGCAGTGAACACCACACTCAAATATGAAACTTCAGAAGCATTCCAAACTTCAGAAGCATTCTAATTAAAGTCAGGAACAACATAAGGATGACTATTATAACAGTCTGTAATAAATGCTGTGCTGGAGATTCGAGGCAAACAATAAGTAAAAAAATTAAGAGGTATAGAAGTATAAAAATTTGCAAAATTGTCCTTATTGAGATAATAAATCTTATAAAATCTAAGAGAATTTACAGACAAACAATTGGAACTAATAGATTATTCAGCCAGTTTGCTAGATACGAGATGGATATACAAAAGTCAATGGCTACCCAATATACTTGTAATCATCAATTTGCAAAACAATGACAACAAAAACAGTAAAGTGCCTAGCAATCAAGCCAGAAAAATCTATGTAGTAAGATTTCGATTGAGAAAATTATAAATTTGAATATTTTAAAAGTTAAAAGTATGCCACGATAATATTTGAAACACCTAATATTCAAAAGATGTCAGTTCTCTCTAACTCATTTTGTGCTTTTTTATCCAATTTCAACAATAATCTCAGAATGTGTATGTGTGTGAGAGAGAGAGACACACAGAGAGAGAGTTTAATGGAACTTGACAAGGTTCTCCTAAACTCATATACATGAACAAAAATTCAAAATTAAATAAGAAATTTTGAAGAAAAAAATGATATCAGACTTATTTAAAGAGTGGAATTAAAATATGTAGAAATGCAACTGAAATAAACCAATAGACAAAAGAGCCAGAAAAGAGAGCCCAAAAATACATCTATACATACATTAATATATAAAAGAGAATTGGCCTTACAATTCAGTAGAAAAAGAATGAATTTTTCATAAATAGTATTAGAACAACTTGGTATCCAAATAAAAAACAATAAATTCCAGATATTTGAAAGTCTAAATATGAAAAGCAAAACTTTGAAACATCTTAAAGAAAATATAGTCTGGGAAGGAGATATTAGATAAGACCTAAAATTTCAAAACCAATTAAGTAAAAATATACATCTGCCTACATTATAATGAAAACTTTCTATTTAATAAGATTCCACAAACTTAAAGGAAGCCACAGAACAGCATAATGTATCACCAACAAAGATTTTGTATCCAGAATATATAAACGATTAAAAATGAATAAAAGAACAACAACCCATTACGAATTAAGGGTGATGTATGTACAAGATACTCAAGAAAAGGGATGCTCAAGTGGCCAATAAGATAGAAATAAAATGCTCAATCCCACAAATAATTAGGGAAATGAAAGTTAAAGCTATGTGAAAATTAAGACCATATACATTTCCAGACTCAACACACAAAAATTTTAAAGTCTGGCAAAACTCTAGGTTTACAAGGCTAACTAATCACAAAGATTCTTATACATTGATAATGAGCACAAAAGTTGGTTATAGCCACTTTGGAGGGAAATTTAGCCATAGTAAAGTTGAATATGCTGTATTAGTTTTCTATTGCTGCTATAACAAAATCACTACAAACTTCATGGCTTAAAACAACACAAATTTTTAGCTTACAGTTCTGGAAGTCAAAAGTCCATCATGGGACTCCCTGGGTTAAAATCAAGGTGTTTGTCCACAGAGCTGTACTCCTTTCTGAAGGCTCTAAGGGAGAATCCTTTTTCCAACTTCTAGGGGCCATACACATTCCTTGGACCATGGCTCCTTTCCTCCATCATCAAAATCAGCAACAGCTGGGCCGGCCCCATGGCTCACTCAGGAGAGTGCGGCGCTGGGAGCACTGAGGCCGCGGGTTCAGATCCTATATAGGGATGGCTGGTGCGCTCACTGGCTGAGTGCAGTGCTGACCACACTGTGCCGAGGGTTGCGATCCCCTTGCTGGTCAAAAAAACAAATAAAAAGGGCCAGCCCGGTGGCGCCCTGGAGAGTGTGCCGCTTGGGAGCGCGGTGGCGCTCCCGCCGAGGGTTCCAATTCTACTTCTGAGGCATAGAGGAACTATTGCAAATGTGCTCAAAGAGATATTTATAAATATGTTCATTGGAGCATTGTGTATATTATACAATATTTTTCAAATTGTGTTTATCAATAAGAGAATGGATAAATAATATTAGTGCATTAATAAAATGGAATACTCTATAGGGTTAAGGCAAATCTTAAAAACAATATTGAACAAAATAAAGAAGCAGAATAATATAATTGTGTGTATATGTGTGTGTAAATAGGTAGATGATAGATAGATATATAGGTAGACACAGAATATAACAACTTGTACTGATGAAGTAGACTCAAGATTTTGTATACTGGTTATCTCTGGGATGCAGGGCAAGGGAGCAAAAGGGACAGATACACAAGCAAGGCATAATGTTTACATTTGTTAAAGACAAATGTGTTTCCCTGAAAATATCCTCCATAATTTTTGTATCCTTTAAGTATAGTAAAAGAATTGATAGACTTTGGGGTAAAGACATTGAACTGAACAAAAGCATCCCATGACAGGA
The DNA here is from genome assembly GCF_000696425.1 of Galeopterus variegatus. NCBI lineage: Eukaryota > Metazoa > Chordata > Mammalia > Dermoptera > Cynocephalidae > Galeopterus > Galeopterus variegatus. Next base: position 39,322 of record NW_007727964.1, read on the forward strand.
GCAAAAGCTGAGAAGAAGAAAATGTGGAATTAAGCATAGATTAGTTGGTATTGTTGAAAAAGCTCTAGACTGAAAATCAAGGGACCTGGCTCTTAATTTTGGATCTATCACTATCTAGGTCTGTAACTTTGGGTAAATTACTGAACATTACCAGATCCCTATTGCCCCATTTCAAAAGTAGGAATGTTAAATCAAAGCATCTCTAGGTCCGTTGTAACCATAAGAAATTTTATTTGATGGCTTTTATGCACTCTGTGATATTTTTGTCACTAAAATATGGGTGGTTTGACAAAGTACATCTTGAGGTGGTCAATCATATTCAAGGAATTTGCACCCCCCTCCCCCCCCACACCCTATAGTACCTGATTTTGACTTAAAACCACTCCACCTAGTCTTTTGGGGCTAAAAGATGACTCCAGAACTGGGAATAGGAGAGAGCAGCTACTAAAACCAATTTGAGATAAAATTTCATAGCGGGATTGAATTGGGAGCCTGGCTCCTTGTGTCCTCACAGGACCAAGCTCAGTTTTTCATCCATATTATCTCCTTGGGGAACATGCTCAATAGTGAGCTGTTACATTACATCTCCAGAATAGTTATTCCCCAAAAGAAGCCTATTTAATATTATAGAATTATGGTAACTGCCTGTCCTAATTTAGGAGCAGACAGTGTTAGGCTATGGGGTAAGTATTTCCTGGCGCAAAAACTATGGCCATACAAATCTCAGTGCTGCTGAGTGATCTTCTTGCCTATGCCAAAGTGGCCCCCAGTCTGCAGAAAGAATTCCCTTCACAGATGCTGTGCCACTTCACAAATGCTTCTTTTGTCCTATGTGCAAAATCAACTCTAAGGACCGCCCAGGTTTTATACCTTGATTCATTTCTTCAGACACTACTTGGCAGGTCTTTGCGAGCAACGTCTTCTTCAATAAGAACAAACCACTTACTTCTGATGACATGAATTCTTGAGCAGGACTCTGACTAGGACACACATTGCCTAAGGCAGCAGGCTGGGTTCTTTGGCCCTCTTTTGAGCAGTCCTACTTTCATGTCCCAGTTACTCAACTTCAAGCACAGCCAAAAATTGTCTGAAGCCAAGGTCTTCTGAACAAAAAACACTCAGAAGTCTTGCTTGCTTCAAGCCAGTAGAAGACTCCCGCCGGATATTGGACCCATCAAATAATTTTAATAACTAAAAGAACATATTAGATTGTTGCTCTGAAGCCAAGGTCTTCTGAACAAAAAACACTCAGAAGTCTTGCTTGCTTCAAGCCAGTAGAAGACTCCAGCCGGATATTGGACCCATCAAATAATTTTAATAACTAAAAGAACATATTAGATTGTTGCTCTCATTCTCTGTAGTGCTGATACCACATTCTTATAAGCCAAGCCTATGTAAAAATTTTATATTTTACTGTATATTTTTAAATTTTTATTGAAACATTGATTGCACATATTTAAGGGGTAGAGAGTTATATTTCAATATATGTATACAATGTGTGATGATCTTTAAATGCTGTGCTGGTTTCATTGTTCTTACATATGACAATATTTCAGAAAATAGTTTGCAATCATATATATACTCCCAAAGATACAGTGACTCCTTTATGTTTATACCACAATTCTTTGTTTTAGGAGAGAGTATTCCAGATGTATAACTCTCTCCACTTTCTCGTCACTGTATTCTACCCATTTCCTAGTCATTTCCCCATCTCCTTCAAGATTTTTATGCCAGGCTCATGGTTTTCTTTTCCAGCTCATTGAATGTTTATGTAGACAAGTTATACAAACCCCAGATTTGCAAGTTTCTTTATTTTTCCATCTCTAATCAAAACTTTCTCCATCTGTCACATTTTGGAATATTTCACCACACAAATTGCTCCAACTCTAAAAATCATTAACTCAAGTTCCTCACTCCCCTCACAATCTCTAATCTTTCTAGTTTACTTATTCATGGACATTATTGTGTCCTTTGGGGCTCTTCAATTTATTTGCTCTTCTATTTTCCTCTTCTTACCATCTTTGTTCTCCACTTGCAGGTCACATTACATGATGTGGTAATTATTTTACTTTAAAAAATGACATATCATGCTTCTTTTTGTCAGAAAACTCTAATCTTGTGTCAACTCAATTATCTGCTTTGAAAAATAGGCTCCACTATAAATTTGTAACCACAAACTTTCTTTCTCTGGTCAACTTGCCCTCCTGCTTTCCCCAAAGATTATTTTAAACTTTCTTTTCTATTCTTGCTATGGTCTGAATATGTCCCCCCTCAAATTCATATGTTGAAATCTAACCCCCAAGATGATGATATTAAGAGGTGGAGCCTTTGGGAGGTGCTTAGATCAGGACAGTGGAGCCCTTGTGCATGGAATTAGTGCCCTTAAAAAACAGGCCCGAAGAAGCTTGCTTGACCCTTCCAACATGTGAGGACCCAGCTAGAAAACACTGCCTATGAGAAAGTCGTACCTCACCAGGCATTGATCAGCTGGCACCTTGTTCTTAGACTTACTTTGCCTCCAGAACTGTGAGCAATAAAATTCTGTTGTTTATAAGCCACCAGTTTATGGTATTTCTGTTATAGCAGCCCGAACAAACTAAAACAACCCTCAAACAGCAATTTCTCTCCCAACCTCATACTATTGCTATTTATTCTGACCTGATGATATTACCCTTAACTTTACAGAGAAAAATGAAATACACCTGAAAAGAATCAACTAAATTCCTGACTGTTTAACCCACTAACCTATTTGAATTTGCATGTATCTTATCCTCTTTGCATCTGTTATCCTGAGCAAGTGCCCCTTCTACCTAACGCACTTCTTTCTTCCACTTGGCCTCTGGGTTCCCGTGCCTCCTGTTCTCTCTGCAAACTTTTACCACCCTGCACTTAACCCTGAATCATCAATCTTCCATTTTATATTTGATCTTTTCCCATCATCACCCAGTCTTCAAGTCATTCTAAACCATTCCTCATTTCAGTTAAGATTGAACATCTGCATTTATTAGCCATTTGGGTTTCCTTTTCTACGAAACTTCTATTCATATATTTTTATTCATTGTATGCCATTGTCTTTTCCTTATTGATTTATAAATCAATTGATTTATTTGTAAATTCTAGATATAAATCCTTTGTCAGCCAAACATTGCAATGTGTTGTCAGTTTGTAGTTTGCCTTTTAGATTTGTTCATGAGGTATTTTATTATACAGGAGTTTCATTTTACTGTAATCAAGTTTAACAGGCTTTTCTCTTTTGCTTTGTGAATTTTATGTCTTTTTAAATTTTAAACCCTTTGTTCTCTGATATAATAAAGATATCTTTAAATAATTTCTTCTAGAAAATTTGAAGTGTTTCTTTTTACATTAGGTCTTTAATTCACATGGAACTTTTTTAGAATAATATAAACTAAAATTATAGTTTTACATTTTTCTTATAGCTAATTATGCAAGCAACGTTTATTAAGTTGCCCAATTTAAACTCAAGATTTGTAAAAGGAACTTAATCATCTACCAAATCTCTCCAGATGTAGAAGTCTACATTTTTCTTATAGCTAATTATGCAAGCAATGTTTATTAAGTTGCCCAATTTAAACTCAAGATTTGTAAAAGGAACTTAATCATCTACCAAATCTTAATATTTATGTGAGCTTATTTCTTTACTTTATTTTCTGCCCCATTGGTTGATTTTTAATTCATGAATTAATATCACACTTCTTTGCCTATTACATTACCATAGCTTTTTTATATATCTTGATATCTGGTAGGGTGAGTTCCTGTACCATATTCTTCTTTTGACTCTTTTGGTTGATTGCACTTTCATTCAAACTTTTAGTTATCAATTTCAAGTTATAAGACATTTTATTAGAATTTTAAAATAATTACACTGAATTTATAGATTTATTTTTATTTTTATTTTTATTATTAATATTAGTTTTATAATTGACAAATTATAATTGCATACATTTATATAGTACAATGTGATATTTTGATATATATATACTGTCGGGCCTTAAAAACTAATGCCACCTTAAGTGACATTACAAGCAGCACCATTATGGGCCCACAAGGGTGTATTAATGTGGCAGCCTAAGATGGTACCGGGAGGAAGTAGGGTGGGAGTGTCTGTGGGAATCTTGCCTTAGCCCTTATTGGCCAAATATGTGCTTCCGCGCTCGTGAACACTGTGTGATTGCAATAGCTAGGCATTGAGACAGGATGCTTGCTCTCGTAACCTTTAAGCTGATTGGAGGATGTAAAAACCTCCCTTCCACATTTGCCTTTAAAAGCAAGTGCTTGTGTGATAATAAACGGAACTGCTCGACAGGACCCCCGCCGTGTCTGAGTGTCCTTTAACAGGGCTGGTTGGGGCCGGCGGCTGTGCTCACCTCTCTTCATGGCTCTCTTCCCCTGTCTCCTTCCAACAGGGACCAGAGGGAAAGAGGAATCCAGGCAATCCACTTGCCCACCAAAAGGGACACCTAGGGAAAGGCTGATAACGAGGCTAGGGCTGTTCGGGTCAGCCGGTGGTGGACCCGACAGTATACAATATGGAATGATTAAATCAGGGTAATTAACATATGCATCATTTTACTTAACTATCATTTTTTATGGTGAGACATTTGAAATTTACTCTTTCAGTTATTTTGAAACATACAATGCATTATTATTAACTACAGTTAATGATATTAACTGTAGTTAATATTATTATGTTATAAATATAGTTAATATAATATTTTGGTGAAATAGATCTCAAAACCTATTCCTCCTATCTGAAACTTTGTACCCTTTGATCAACAACTCAACATCCCCCACAACCTCCTCAGCCTCTGGTAACCATCATTCTATTTTCTACTTCTTTCTATAAGTTCAACTGGCTTATTTCACTTAGCATAATGTCCTCCAGATTCTTCCATGTTGTCACAGATGACAGAATTTCCTTTCTTTTGAAGGCAGAATAATATTTCATTGTGCGTGTATACCACATTTTCTTTATCCATTCATTCCTTGATGGACATAGTTTATTCTGTATTTTGGCTATTGTGAATAACTATTGTGAATAATGCTGCAATGAACATGGGAGTACAGATACTCTTCAACATATTGATTTCAGTTTCTTCGGATATATACATTGACATTCTCTCACTTCTACTGCTTTTTTTTTTTTTTTCTATTACCTTAGGGTTTCATTTGCTTCTATTTTCTAATTTCTTAAGTGAAAGCTTGGTGTATTATGTGCACTTGAAAAGAATATGCACGCTGCAGGTTTTATGTAGGTTTTATGTATTCTGCAGGTTTTATGTAGGTTTTATAAATGCCCGTTAAGTTGGTTGTTAGTGTTGTTCAGAGCTCTTATATGCTTATGGATTTTTTTGTCTATTTACTCTGTCATTTATTTAAAGAAGGATGTGTTTATTTTTCCCTTTAGTTTTGTCAATTTTTGCTTATATTATAAGGTTCATACACATTTCGGCTTTTATGCCTTCTTTAGAAATTGACTACTTTATTAAATGACCTTTTTTATTTCTATTCTTTTTCTTGAAATCTAAAAGTATTATTTATCATTTCTTTATATTCTATTTGAGATTATCTTTCCAGTTATTTTTTAGCTATACCATTTGCCATTTATATTGATTGCTCTAGAGCTGCACTGTCCAATATGATAGCCACACGTGGCTATTTAAATTTAAATACATAAAAATTAGATAAAATTAAAATTTAGCTCCACAGTCATAATAGGTACATTTCAAATGCTCAATAGCCACTTGTAGGTGGAGCCACCATATTGAATAGTGTAGCTATGGAACATTTCTATCATTGTTCTAAGTTCTGTTGGACAGTGCTACTATAGAGTTTATGATATGCAGCTTCAACTTACAATCTGCTTTCAAATCATATAACAGTACTTTAAATGATGTAAGAATATTACAAAAGATAGATTTTACTGTTACAAATTTTAGATAGATACTATTGCCTCCAGAATACATTATACATTGTTATTATTTTCACATTAAATAAATATAAATATAAATCAATAAAAATATATAGGTATAGATATATATTATGCAGAATAATGGCTCCCTTCAAATATCCACTCCTTAATCTCCAAAGCCTGGGAATATGTTACATTACATGGCAAAAAGGACTTTGCAAACGTAATTAAGGTTAGGGGCCTTAAAATAGGAAGACTAGGCCCAGCCCCGTGGCTCACTCGGGAGCATGTGGCGCTGGTAGTGCCGAAGCTGTGGGTTTGGATCCTATATAGGGATGGCCGGTACGCTCACTGGCTGAGCGTGGTGCGGACCACAAGGTTCCGAGGTCACGATCCCCTTACCAGCAAAAAAAAAAAAAAAAATAGGAAGACTATTCTGAATTACTGATGTGGGCTTAGTGTAATCAAATGAGCCCTTAAAAGTAAAGACTTTCGTTGGCTGGAAGTAGAAGAGAGATATAGAGGAAGAGACAGAAGAGAGAAGTGGCAGAAGGGACACTCAGAGATGACAAGTGTGAGAAGTGTTTGATGCATTATTGCTTGTTTTAAGATACAGGGTCCATGTGCAAGGACTAGAGAGGCCTCTGGAGCTAAGTATGGACCCTGGCTGACGGCCAGCAGGGTAATGAGACTTCAGTCCTACAACTACGAAGTACTGCATTCTGAGGATTATTCCCAGAGCCTTTCAGCAAGAACCCAGCTGAATGACACTTTGATTTTGGCCTTCTGAAACCTGGAGCAGTGGAACCAGCTGAGCCAACAGAACCTTGAGATAATAAATGTTGTTTTAAGCCACTGAGTTTGTAAGATTGTGGTAATTTATTATGGCAGCAATAGAAAACATTATAATATAATATGATATGACATGATATGATATAATCATGTATACATATATGTACATGTGTGTATATATATTTGTTTATATTTATCCGCAAACTTATCTTTATTATTTCTTACAGATCTGGGCTTCCTTATGGTATCACTTTCATTAGTCTAAATAATTTGGATTATTTTATTCTATAGTGTACATCTGCTGCAGACAAATTTCTTAGCTTTTTTCTTTGGTCTATCTGAAAGTTTCTTTAGTTTGCCTTAATTTAATTTGAAGTTTGTTTAATTTTTGAAGTATATTTTCATTGGAGATAGAATTCTAGTTCAACAGTTTTTTGTTTGTTTTTTCTTTCTTTCAGTACTTCAAAGGTATTTTTTCAGCAGTAAACCATCACTCTTATTTCTGTGTGTGTGTGAGAGTTGTCAGGGTATTTTTTCCTGACTGCTTATATAAATTTTACTCAATCTTTGGTGTTCAGCGTTTTGATTATAGTTTTCTTAAGTGTGTTATACTTTGCATTCATCCTATGGGGTTCGCTTAGCTTCTTAGAAATGTGGATTATCTTTCATCAATTTTGCAAAATTACAGCCATAATCTCTTTAAATATTTCTTCTGTTCCGTTCACTTTCTCCTCTCCCTCTGGGTCCCTGTTTACATGAATGTTAAATTGCTTGATTAGGGTCCCATAGATCTTGAATGCTCAGTTCCATTTTTCTCTTTTTTTCTCTTTGTGTTTTGATATGAATAATTTCTATTACCATGTCCTACAGTTCACTTATCATTTCCATTGTTTTGTACAATCTAATGTTAAGCCTATCAAACAAATTCTTTATTTCTGTTATTATATTTTTTCTTATAGAATTTTAATTTTGTCATGGTTTGCATCTTTAAGTTGATTTATTCCAGCTTTGTTTAGATTTAATTAACCTCTATCTTGAAATATTTTAAAGCGGAGATCAGGACTTTTTCTTTAGAGGGTCTTGGAATCTGACCACTGGAAGATTCTAAAGCTCACTTTATACTTTACTTTAGTCCAGCTGTCAGCTTTCCAAAGCACGAGGGATAGATCTCTGCCGCAGAGTTCAGCCACTACATCTCTGAGTCAAAGGGGAGGTTTTCTCTCTCTCCAATTTTCCAAACCTGGGAAAATTACTCTCTGCCCTGTTGCCTGGCCCCAACCCCTCAAAGGATGATACAGTGCATTTGGTGCAGGTGCAGAGGCCAAAAAGAGAGAGAGTTCTCTGGCTGTCCTGCCTGGTCCCCAGAAGAAAAGAGTTGGCAGGTCGGTGCAGGCTCTCTTTGTTGCTGGGGGTCCTTAGGATTCTAATCTATCATTCCAGACTACAAGTGACTATTATAAATTTGATAATAATTAGCCTGGGATGTCTTTATATTAGGTTCTCTCTCTTTGTACTACAGGCTCTCTTTGTTGCTGGGGGTCCTTAGGATTCTAATCTATCATTCCAGACTACAAGTGACAATTATAAATTTGATAATAATTAGCCTGGGATGTCTTTATATTAGGTTCTCTCTCTTTGTACTGCTTTTCCATGGATGGAAGCAGCTATGGGTTTCTTCAGTTAAGTTTATTTGAATTCTAGCTCCCTGATGGTTTTTTTAAACTATAATTTTGTGGTTCAAGCAGCTTACTGCATTATTAGCTGAGTAGAGTTTTGTTTTGTTTGTAAGTAAATATGGCAGAGAATTTCATTTATTCAAAAAAGGTCATGACAATTTAACAATGTGTGTTATATAAAGGAGGCAGTTTATACAGGTGGGGAAAGGTTTTATGATACAATAAAACAATATACAAGTACTTCTCTTTCCCTTTGGATTTTCTTATCTATTTGAAACCTTAGAAAATATTAGATTCAGCTTTCTTTAACCAGTTAGTCTTTGCTGACTCTGATTCAAATTGGTCACAGGCATTGAAATTTCAAAAATCTTCACAATTTCCTCCCAGTCCTAATAATTCAAAGCCATAATATTTTGGTTTGTAATTTTGGTGTTTAGGTCCACTTCCTTCCTTTGTTGTTTAATATTAACAGACTTTTATTGGCAGTTTGTAATGGTCAACTGTTATTTTTGCAAAACCATTTTTTATAATGAAGGAAACATGAAATTTGTTTTTTACAGTACATAGAAAAATATGTAGATGAGCTACAAAATCATAGAAGGACAAAGGAGTTTTTGAGTCTTCTTAAAACAATCTCAAAATTATTTCTACTTTTTCTTCTTCTTGATTAGCTTATTCCATTCTTTTTAGCCATACAGGCACTGCCCTCTCCTCTTCTATAATATAAACTTTTCTTAAATGATCAATTCATGGCATTGGCACAAGGAATTCTGACTTTTTTGAATCCAACAGAATGTGTAACCTGTGGTTTCTACTAAAGATGTGTTCTGCTTTTGCTCTGGAGTCATCAACTATTAATTTGAAATCACAAACATCTTCACTATGAAGAATTCTTCAGCTTCTTGCAGATTTATACTCATATGGTCAGTGCAGCTTCATCTTATCTTAATAAGTCAAAATAATTCTCAGATATTATTGAAATGGATTTTCTTTATTTTTAGTCAAATCTGAAGACAAAACAAGAAGTTGGGTGTCTAGGTCACTTAAAAGAGGATAGGTTTCTTCAAGGACCTCTGTCAGTCTGCTGCTTATATTCAGCATCTGATATTGGTGAAAGATCTGGTACACAAGCCATTGTCACTCTCTGCCCCAGACCTTGTCTCGCCTGTGACCTTATCCACTGAATTCATGGATATCACACCTTTCAAGCACAGACTGTCTTTGGTTTCTCTGTATTTCAATGCTGTCCCATTCCAAGGGAGAGTGGAGACCAGAACTGGGACTAATCCTGAATCCAACAGAAGATTTGATCTCACTCCCAGTCCTGGCCCTGGATCTGGGAAACATTGTAATAATCCCCCTTTCACTAGATAAACGTCCCCTTAAAACTCAATCGGTGATTGGTTTGGTTTAGCCAACTACCCCCTAGAGCAAATGGACCTTGGAAAGCTTTAGATGTCAGTGTGAATTAGGGATGTTTCCTTTCTACCTAACGCCTAATTGAGATGAGTCACGTAAATAAACAAAACAAAAGAAAACCTTCTGTTGGAGAGAAAAAAGAAGTTCTGAGTAATAATTTCAGATCAGTCTTGAATTATTAGACAAAGTAAAGGTTCTTGGGATGCTGGTGCAGAAGAGACACAGTCAGTGGGAAACGAAGAGGAAAGAATGCTAAAATGTTGCCAAAGAAGAATTTGATCAAAAAAAAAATTAAATCAGCTTAACAATTTGACTACATCAACCCCTGTTGAATAATTTTGTAAACTGCCATTCAGGATAAAGGAAGCAAATTTTTTCCTGACCCCAAAGACTTAGTTCTCTGTGAAATCAGACTGTGAGGATGATAATATATTCAAAAGAGGACAAGCAGAGGACACCTGCTATAAGTGATAAAGAGAATTTGTGTTGGAATCAGAAGAGATTCCTACATTTTTAAGATATAAAGTGGACTGATTGTTCATTTTTTTAGGAAAAAAATTGAATCTAATGTTTGAACACTGGATGTACTGTCAAAATTCTCAACTCATTACACATTTATTGAGCCCCTACTGTGTGCTAGGCATAACTTTGTTAGATCTAACTAGAGAAAATTGTTAAAAGAAGAACGCAATTTTTGTGTGTGCTTATATTGTTTGTGTGAAAAATGACTCTAAATGAATGGCTAAGTCTTAGTTCACAATATAGCCCAACATGACTTGGGATAAACTGACCGTGGAAAAATTACACTTTATACCATTCAAACTTCAAAGTCACGTGTCGTATGATTTATAAGTGTAAGGACCTTTCTTTGAATTTCTACCCAGAGTCAGAATTGATGAAAAAAAACAATATTTTCTCCTGGCTTATTCTTTTTCCTAATAATTTTTAAAAGGACAGGTAAAGTTATATCAGCCAATATCACATCTGCTCATGATATATAAGATACATATTAATATTTTGACAGTTATAATACACATTGAAACTATAGATACATAATATGAAAGAATGAAAATTATTCTGGATTCATTTTTATTTCTATTTATACTTCCTCCAGGTTGAGAAGATCTTCACTTTTATGTTTTAGGGACACTTGTGTTCAAAATATTTTCTAAGACTTTCAGTTTGACTCCTACAGTAAAGAGCTTGAAAGTTGTCACTGCTGTACTTACAGCAAGAAAATGATGAATAAACTGAAAATCAGTGACTTTTCTTGTATCCATCAGAGAACTGAGCTGCAAGACAAACCTCCTTCCTGAAATCCTGAAAGACAGGTGAATCCAGGGAGTCACAGCCAAGACCTGCTTGCCTGCAAAAGTAGCCTCTACAGCCACAAAATGGTAGGGACACTTTTGTGATGATTTTGATGAATTGCTGGAGGCTAATTCTGGACTAGCACGAGAGTGAGAAACTCCTGGGGTGCTGCAGTCTTGGGTGGGGAGCCCACAATTTTGTCAGCTTTACCTCCAAGAACCTCACTGCGTTCTCATGATAAAAATCCAAGAAAAATATTCTCATAGCTCTGACAGAAGTAAGGGAAGAATGATCACTGTGAAATAGATCTAGAGAATTTCCATAACAAGGCCTAACTTCAGGGGGAAAGACATAACCAGAACTTTATCCCATCCGAGATAAGGACATTTTGCTCCCATTTCAGCCCCCTCTAGCCTTACAGTCTCACCTAAGGAGGGAGAAAGGTAAGAAACACCTGTAAAGGTCACAATCATCACAGTAAAAGACAAAGGCCCACTAAAAAGATGGAGATTTAATTATAATATTAATGAATGTTTCCATTCCCACAAATTGCCATCACACCAACAGTGCTCAGTATCACAGTGAATTACAGCTAAGAGAGCTGCAAGATGCAAGATTTAAGGTACTAATGGTCAAGACCATTTCAAAATTAATGACAGACCCCAAACCACAAACCCAGGAAGCTCAGAAAATACCAAGCACAATAAGTACCAAACAAGCATAGACTTAGTAATATAATATTAAAGTTGCAGAAAGTCAAAGACAGAGAAAATCTTGAATGAATTTAGAGGAAAAAGTAATGCTTTGTCTACAGAAGGAAAATAAATATAAAGATTAAAATTACAGTGAACTTTTTATCAGGAAGAAGAAACAATAAAATATTTAAAGTGTTTAAAGGAAAAACTCACCAACTGGAATCCTATATCCAGTGAAATTATCTTTCACAAAATGAAGGAGACTTTCTCAGATAAACAGAAACGAAGCGAATTTAGTGCCAACATACCTAAGAAATGTTTAAAAAGTTGTTCAGGAAGAAGGAAAATGATAATATACAGAAACTCAGATCTACATACACAAAGGAAGAGCAACAATAAAATAAAAATAATATAAAAATAATTTTAAAAATGCAAGTAAAATAAAATCTCCTATTTTTATTATTCATAATTTATCTAAAATATAATGGTTTGTTTAAAGTGTTAATAGTAACAATGCACTGGGTGATTATCGCATATGAATAAGTAGAATGAATGACAATGTCATAAGGGATTGAAGGGAAGAAGACTTGGGAATACTTTGCTATAAGGTACCTACATTAAAAGTGAAGCAATATGGTGTTATTTGAAGATAGACTTAGATTATTTAAAAAGGTGTATCGCAAACTCTAGAACAACCACTAAAAATTTTTTTTAATATGTGTAACTGATATGCTAAGAGGGGTGATTAAATGGATTTACATAAAATGCTCAATTAAAATTAGAGAAGGCATAAAAATGTGGGGGGGAATACCACTCTAGAGACTTCTCCTGAAAATGGATAACTGCTTGAGGAAATTGTAGGTAACTCTGATATTCTTTGTCTTTTAGTAAAGAATTAATTCATTGGGAAATATTAGAGGTAATGTTGGAAAACACAGAACTCCATGTTTTGCAACCCTCCTCACAAAACATGATTAAGCTAACTTGTTCCTGTGTAGGTCATTTTTCCTCCAGATGGGAGGCATTCAGATTGTAGGACCCCTGTATTCCATTGTGTACTGCCTTTGGTGCTCAATTAAATTTTTAAGAACTGGTTGAGTAATATCAAGTTATTCAGGATATTCACAGTTTACTGTTTCTCGTACTCAATTCCAAGATAGATTGAGTAACTGTAACATTTGGACTACTGCTACGGAGGAAGATAGAGATCAAGGTAAAAGCAAACAAACAAACAAACAAACAAAAACCAGTAATTACAACAGTTTCCCAAAGCTGCTACCTTGCCGGTATCTGGCTCAAAGACACTTCTCAGTGAGATGATTATTTAAGAGTACCACTGGTGGCTCCTTTTATGGCTCAAACTCTATTTTAAGGGTTTCAGTTAACAATTTATTTTTCCCATTAGGTTGGGCAGAACCTAATAATCATTCAAAATACATTTTAAAAAGTTGATCTTTTACATCTAGTTCCACTTACACTGGTTACATACACATTACATCAATGAAAATTTTCTCAATATTTGTCTTTACTTATATTCTTCATCAAATATAAGATTGTTGTAAAACACTCGCAATAAATATTTCAGAATAGTCGTTATTTATACTTTAAATTATAAGCAATTAAATTCAGTTAAAATTATTTAGTGAGGATTTATCAATGGACACATTGACCCATCCATTATTGGGACATAAGGATGAATTAAGATGTGAATTCTGTCATGTGAGGACACAGCAAGAAGCACAGTCTATGAAGCCGAGAGTGAAGCTTCACCAGACATTGAATCTGCTAGTGCCTTGTTATTGGACTTCCCAACTTCCAGAAATGTAAGAAATAAATTTCCATCATTTACTTAAAAAAAAAAAGACATGCACTCAAGAAAAGAGTTCAGTGAACTACTCATATGAAATAATCCCTTTTTAGATAGAGTAGTTATTACTGAAATCAGAAGTCTTTTTCAGTTATTATGTTCACACTTTTTCTTTTCAGTGAAAAGCTCAGTCAATTAATAAATCTTAATTTTCAACCTCTGTCCAACTTAAGTTACCAAGAGCCAACAAGATTGCCACTTATTTTTTCCTCTTTCCCATGTTTTACTGATCTTCCTGAATTATCTTGGTACATTTTCAGATTGGACTTGCATGTGCTTTTAGGATCTTTTCGAACAGCTTAAGATATTTCTTCCATTTGATTAGAATTGCCGGGCCGGCCCGGTGGCGCACTGCTACAGTGCGCCGCTTGGGAAGTGCGGCGGCGCTCCCGCCGAGGGTTCGGATCCCACATACAGACCAGCCGCTCACTGGCTGAGCGAGGAGCAGGGGCAACACCGAGGGTTGCGATCCCGTTGCTGGTCCCGGTCCGGTACGGGCGCAACACTGAGGGTTGCGATCCGTTGCTGGTCATGAAAAAAGAGACAAAAAAAAAAAAAAAGAATTGCCATACAAGATGAAATGCACTTGCCATGCCTGGTTTAGATTAAAAATATGTAGTAATGTTGTCACAAATAGCATTGAGTACATTCTGGGTAAATGATGGACCATATTCTAATTCATTTGAAGATATTGAAGAACTATCTGGAAAAAGAGACAATGTAAACTGAAAATAAAAATTTTCGGGATGAATTGTACAGGAGAAGAGAATTGAGGCCAGCAAGAATGCCATAAGGGACAAACCTTACTGAATCCTGTTAGTCTAAGTCATAATATAGTGATTAATTGATCTTTCAAAACATTAAAACACGACTAGCAACTGGTATGTCTTGGTACTAGTAAAACCATATTTCCTCCATTGTAAAACACATTTTTTTTTTTGTCCTTTTTTGAGACCGGCCACACCGCGCTCAGCCAGTGAGTGCTGTGAGCGCACCGGTCATCCCTATATAGGATCCGAACCCGCAGCGGGAGTGCTGCTACTCTCCCGAGTGCGCCACGGGCTCGGCCCATAAAGCACATTTTTAATATTATATTACCTCTGTTATCAAAATGTGTCTTATGAAAGATTTCAAAAGAAATTTGTCTGCTATCATAAAAATAGACTTTAATGAGTCGTCATCATTTGTGCTTGTGTGACTTTACCCATATGTAGAATGTTATAGACCTTAAGATTGAGTCTTTTGCATTAGCAGTATTCTGCAAGGCTGAATTTTCACCCAAATTTGGATTCTTAAATGTCACTTAAAATATCTAAAATAGGAGATATTAAAGCATAACCTAGCATATAATTTAATCATAATATGTAACATATAATGGAGCTTCTTACAACTCCTACTGTTTCCACTGAGAACAAACAAAAGAGTTCAATAAAATTTAAAATAACCATTTAAAAGCCTCAAGAGAGCTGCTGAAGCACTGAAGATAAGAGTCATTAAGATTTCAGAGAGGAGAGAACACTGGAAAGATGAACTGACAATCTTTAGCAGCTTTTTTCATGGGGGCATATGTCATCCTGGATGTGGGCAACAGATTGAGAATCTAGCTGCGCCCTGGCAGAAAGTTGCTCTTAGACAACAGAAACTTGCAGTGCCTTTCCAGACTGGAGTGGCATTGTTAAATACTTGAGGGATATCTTTCACTAAACTTTCTCCTCAAGACATTTATTGAGTTGGGGGCAGGAGGCAAAGAAGCTAAGACACGCATCAAAAAAACCTGTGAAAAGCACAGCAGAGATTTTGGCAAACTCATTGTTCCAAAGAGATGATTTGCAATAAGGACTGACTGTGGAAGGCGGTCTGGTGAGCATAACTCTCTGTTGAACAGGCTCCCCGTTGAAAACACTGGAGAGCTATGCCCAATTAACAGGGCATAATTAACTGGCCTATGTCCTATTAACAAAGGCAGACTTAGTTTTAGCAAAACTATATCCAGTATTTACCAAATACAGTCCTTGTTGGATGAAAGTGAATAGTCTTTGCTCTATTTGCCTTGAAGAGGAAATAATAAAGTTCATCTGAAAGAAAATAGCGTCATGTGAAACCTCTATAATTTGATGTATACAGTGTTTTGTATTCAATGAAAAAATTGGGAGGTGCGTAAAGACACAGGGCCATGTGATTGAGACTCAAGAGAATACATAGGCAATAGAAACGACACAGGTGGTCCAGAGGTATGGGTTGAGTGAAAGGATTTCATACATCTAAGATTCATATGCTCAAGAATAGAGAATAAATGATGGAGAACATAGCTGAAAGTATTGAGATTTTCATCAGGGAAGTAGCATATAGAAAAAGAAAAAAAGGAAATTCTACAAATAAAAAATTTACAATAAACAAGGAATTTAATAGATGAGATTAACATCTGGTTAGATGAAATAAAAGGCATGAATGGTAAACTGAAAAACAAGTTAATCAAAATATACAAATTAAGTACAAAGTGGGAAAAGAATGAATACCAAAAACAAACAAAAAACATATGTGGATACAATGAAAATTTGGATTTCCAAAAGAGGATGGGACTGAGGCAATATTTGAAGGGATAATAGCTGAGAATTTTCTAAAACTAATGAAATCCATTAACCAACATATTTCAGAAGTTCAGTGAACTAAAGAAAGAATTCAAAGTAACCCAAATTTAAGTGCAATATAGTAAAACTGCTGAAAAACAAACTCAAAGAAAAATTCTTAAAAACAGTCAGAGAAAAAGGTACATTATCTTAAAAGTAGCAATAAGACGGCAACAGAAGACTTCTCAACAGAAATTCAAAAAGTCAGAAGACGATGAAAAGAGACCTTTTAAGTGCTAACAGAAAATACCTACAACCTAGAATTCTATGTATAAACAACCTTGAAAAAGGAAGGCAAAAGCGGAGTTCCACTGTGGCTAAGGGTGTAGAAAGCTGAGCGAGTTTATCAGATATTCTCTTGCACCTGAATTGGGGGAAAAAAAAACTCACTCAAACCCCCAACTTAATCTTTCCTTAAAATGAGGGAAAAGTTATTGGCATCTGGGGAAAGGGCAAATAACCCTCTTATTACCCCATCGTAGGAAAGTCAGCTGCCACTGGAGGAAGAGCAGAAAGTTTGCCCCTAACACCTGGCACTACTAATGAACAAAAGAGATCTGCTTTTGGTGGAGAGCGGTGTATACATTCCCACTCAGAACCTGCGCTGATAAAAAGACAGCTCTGCTGCCATGCAGGAAGGAGCAGGGAACCCATTTGCACCCATGAGCCCTCACCAAAGAAAGGGAGGATTTGAATCCCGAGTGGAGGAGAGGAAGAAAGCCTGCCTGTGATCTAGCCTTCAAAAAGAGTAAGAGGCAGAGGCTGTCTACACCGACAGAGAGGCAGAAAGATTGATCTCAGGTTCTACTCTCTTAATTTTTACAATGTCCGTCATTCAGTTAAAAAGCATGAGAAACATAAACAAGCCAAGAAATTGTGCTCCATTTTTAAGAAATAAAATGGTTAACAGAATCAGTTACAGAGACAGTTTGGATATTCAAACTACCAGATAAGAAACTTAAAATAGTTCTTTAATATATTAAAGGATGTCATGGAAAATGTAAACAATATGCATAAAGAGGTGGGGGATATCAGCAGAGAGATGGAAACTAACAAGTGTCAAATGAAAATGATAAAAATGAAAAGCACAATATCAGATATAAATAATTTTTGATGAAGTAACCCAGTAGACTCAACATATTGGAAGAAAGAATCACTGAATTTGATGACAGATAGATAAAAATTATGCAAAGTGAATGAAAAAAGATAAAGAGTGATAAAATAAAATGAAATATCAAAAACAGTAGGATAATATCGAATTTTCCAAAATTTGAAATTAGATTTCCAGAAAAAGAGAGAGACAGAACAGAAGAAATATTCAAAGATAAAATGATCAAGAATATTCCAAAAGTAACAAAAATAACCAACCACAAATCAACAAGTTATGAGATTCTCAAGCAGGAAAAATTAAAAACAAACAAACAAACAAAAACTAAACTCAGGAACATCATTGTCAAACTTGTACACAGGCTATAGACTAAAAATTTTAAAATATTGCTGGAGAGAAATTAAAGAAGACCTAGAGAAATGGGGAGATATTCTGTCGTCATGCATCAGAAGATTTGGATGTTTACTATGTCACTTTTCCCTAAATTAATCTATAGGTTCAATGCAATCCCAATCAAACACAGATATTTTGGAGTTGAGAAGCAGATTCTCAAAATTAAACATAAATACATAGGACTTAAAATAGCTAAAATAATTTTGAAAGAGAACTTAAATTATCTGAAGTTACTACTTACTATAAATTTCCAGTAATGAAAAACAGTCTGGTATTAGCAAAAGATCAACAGAATAGAGAATCCTGAAATAGACCCACACATGTATAATTTGATGAAGATGCCAAGATAATTCAGTGATGAGAGAACAGTCTTTTAAACCAACGGCTCTGAAGCAATTGGATTCCTATATGAAAAATTAATAAAAAAATAATAGTGGGAAATTATACTTTCACATTAACTAATGGAATAAATTGACAAAAAGCGAGAAGATGATACAGGCTACACTAGTGATGAATCTACTAAATAATCCAAAAAATAAGGTTTAATAGGTTTGGAAAATTTTGCCTAATTTATCCCATCTTATATTGTATTTTCACAATGAATAATAGAATATTAAAGACCATGATAAAGTTCTGCATTATCAAAATGTATATGTGTTTTCAAAACTTGTTTGATCATGGAAACTTTTTCAATATACCTTTTGTTAAAGTAGCTTAGAAAATGTATTCTGTAGAATACACTTTGGGAAATATTGCTCCTGTTTTATAATTTTAAAATATATGGCTTTTTTCAGGAACATAATCTTGTATGCAATATTGGGTTTGACTTCTCAGAAAAGTCTGGGATTATTAAGTAGACAATTAGTTATTATTCAAATTATAAAATATTCCTTCAAATTAACAAGTTATCTATTGCATTTTAAAGTAATTTAATTAATAAAAGCATTTATTTTGAGAAATGAATCTTTTCAGAAATAAACCTAATACTGTAACATGTTATTCTGTTAATTGCAGATTTCTGAGCAAGAGCACTCAGATTTTACGACTTAAAATCACATATATTCTCCAAAATTACCTAGATAATATTGTTATTGAGAATATACTTCAAAGTTAATTTGGGAGTGCTAATTCATGTAGCCTTAAATGACAAATAAAAAGCACACATTGACTCTGTGCTTTGTACCATTTAAATTTTGATCAACTTGTATATCATACGAATACTGTTAGTAGATTCAGACCATGTATTAAAAATAATCATCATAAAACCTACAAATTTTTATGAAAACCTTTCTAGTTTATAAGGTTGTTTTATTTGTTCCACACAAATGGCTTCACAAATAGAGGTATATAGGTTTGCTGTTAATATTTTTGTTTTACATGTTAGAAAACTGAGATTCAAAATTCCATACCTTTTGCCTGCACCACTTTATCTCATTCTACATAATATTGGAGCCCTTTCCTTATTTAATCTCTCAGCAATATATGTCATTGTTTCCCAAAACTCTCTCCAAAAATATTGGTAAATTTAATTATGTAAAAATAAGGAAGTTTATACAAATGTTGAGATAATTAATACATTTAAGAGACACGGGCCGGCCCGGTGGCGCACTGCTACAGTGCGCCGCTTGGGAAGCGCAGTGGCACTCCCGCCGAGGGTTCAGATCACACATACAGACCGGTTCCCACTCACTGGCTGAGCGAGGTGCGGGAGCAACACCGAGGGTTGTGATCCCATAGCGGGTCCCGGTCCGGTACGGGCGCGACACTGAGGGTTGCAATCCGTTGCCGGTCACAAAAAAAGACAAAAAGGAAAAAAAAAAAAAAGAGAGACAGATGACCAATAGACCAAGAAAAGATTAATATCTGGGCTACAAGAAATACCTGTAAATCAGTAAGAAAAAGACATCAATACCAAAGGGAAGAAATGAGAAAAAATCTGAACAGACAAGTTTTGGAAGAGGAAATGTGAAAGGCTAACCTTATAAAGAAATACCCCAATTCATTAGTAGTAGAATTGTAAGCCCTCCAAAGTTCTCACATAGGTCCACAGTGAATATGTATCTTGGATATTCTTTGCAACATTATTTGGGATGATGCAAAGCTGGAAACCATCTACTTGACCTTCAGTGGGAGAGTGAAATCACACCACTGAGAACTATGCGGCAAGTAAAACAATGGATTATATGTATATGATGACATAACTGGATCTTAAAATAAAATCCAAAATGCAATGCCATTTACATAAATAAAGAATATATGCTTACAAAACATTTTATGTTTTGCTAGAACATGGAGAAGCAAAAGGATACATATTAAACAATTTAGAAGATGCCTATACTGGGAAGGAGAAAGGCAGTGGACTGTGTGGATAAGGAGAAACAATGGGGGAAATAAGTAAAGGAAACACTTTCTTCCCACGCACCTCTTCAGTCTACTGCTCTTTATCACCAGTCATCTAACCCCCCTTCACATCAGTAACATATTAACTGCTTTTTCTCCATCTCCTCTTACTTTTCTCTTTTCCATTTGTTCAACTTTAGACAAAGTGACCTTTAAAATTCAAACCTCTTTATTTTACTTGCTTTAAAAAACTCTTCCAAGACTTCTTGTGGCTTTCTAGATAGAGATTGAATCCTTAACACAGCCCTACATTATCTGGCCGCTACCTACAGTTTCAGCTTCACGTTGGGTGTTTCATTCTGCATTAAGTGTTCTGATGCCTTTAAATCAATGTGAGATAGGAGGTGCTCAGTTTCCATGAGCTCAAGTAACAGGACACATCTCTGGGTTTCAAGCCACTCCCCAAGATCTCAGGCCCCTCCTAGAGGCCCTCCCCTACAGGAAAGTTACAGTTCCTTGTTAGACCTGTTTTTGGCACCAGCACAGGGAAATTGAGACCACAAGGGGCAGACTCATATAAATCCAATAGCTGAACATGCTCAGTAAAGAGGGTTTATATAATCCCAGTAGCTGAGCATGCTCACTAAAGTGGAATTTATCCTTTGAATGATCTTTCACTAGAGGTGCTAAAGAGCACAGAATATTCTTGAATATTGTCAGTGCATGTGATGGGATTTGACCAATGAATGTGCTCCAAAATTAGACCAACTGAGCATTTGCAAGACTAAGTTACATAACAGGGAATCACCCCCTTAACTGAATATTCAATAGATAGCATGAGTATGTATTAGATAGCAAAACTGTAAAAGCCAAAACCTGAAGAAGGTGGGGCTGCTGCTTACTCTCCTAGAGTCGCCTGCACTGCCTGTGGGGTGTGTATTTCTTTCTTTGTTGTACCAAGCTTACTTTCAGCAAGTGGCTGCTCACTCTCTTGAGCCAGCCTGCATTCCATACTAAACTTTAAGTGTGTTTTTCTTACTTTTGCATTAAACTAGGTGTGGGCCCTGCTCAGTCTCTGGAGCTAGGCTGCACTTTCTCTGTGAAGCCTGTATCTCTTATTCTTTATGTTAAAGCTGTTTTCATCTTCTTCTGTGACTTTGCTTTTGAATTCTTTCCTGTGGTGGAGTCAAGACCTGGTAAGAGGATGGGGTGGTTAGAGGTGGGCTATTGGGCCTCCCACATCCTCTCCTCTGATATCAAATGACTCTATCTAGAATGTTCTTCCCTCCTCTCATCACCTAACTTGTATTTATTTTTCAGATCTTCAGTCAGAGCCCTCTCTCAACAACTGACTAGACCAGTTGCTACGCTCTCAAGAGCACCTGGCAATTATTCTTTATATCACTTACTACAGTGTAATTGCATCTGGAAATTATTTCAATAATTTCTGTTTCTACCAATATTTTTAGCACCTTGAGGATAGGGACTCTGTTTCTTCTGCTCACTATTATATTCAAAGCACTTGACAGAGTTCCAGGCATATTTGGCCTTCAGTAATTATCTGATGAACGAGTGAATAAATGTAAGAATTCCAGCTTTAAGGAAAATGTTGAACACCTGCTTTCATAATTTAAAAATGAGAGATTTGTAGAAGGAAGTTTAGAATAATAGTAATAATAAAAAGGCTATGAGTCAAAGAAATAAATGATGTTCAAAAGGTGAAAGATGAAATAGATACACACACACGCCCCCAAAACATACTTTACTTCCTGATTTAACTATTAAATTAATGTAGATTGTTATAGATGTGTGAAAAAGATAAACCTCATGTATCAATTTTGTATTTCTCTGTTCAGAATCTGTGTATAGTTCTATAGCTGTTGAAAACCAGTTCTTAAATTGCATTCCAAATGACAGCTTTTAAACAATTATGTTTTTTCTGAAACAAAGCCAAGAGGTTTTACATCACAGATATTTATGTACCCAAAGATTCATTGGACAGAAACTAATTCCAAAATATTCCCCTTTAAAATTTGCTTACGCATTTCCTTATGTAAACAAAAGTGAAGACAGTCTGACATAAGCGAAGAATGAGAAGTTTTCAAGTATACAACATCTGTTGTATTAAAATAAATACAACATCTGCTTTTTAATTCCGTGGCATTCCAACTAGCCTCAAGAAAACGTCATGGAGAATCTATAAATGGTATACCTGCTGCACACACATTTAATAATGACTAGCACACATGGAAGCTGTAAATTTGGGAAGAAAATCAGTGTTACCCGTTCAATCTAGTCTGGCCATAGGGAGTGCATTAGTCCATTTCTGTTGCTTATAACAAAATACTTGAAACTGGATAATTCATAAGAAAACAAAATTTGTTGCTTACGATTTCAGAGACTGGGAAGTCCAAAGTCTAGGGGACACATCTAGTGAGGGTCTTCCTTGGTGGTGGCTTTACAGCAATGCAGGGACCTCACATGGCAGAAAATGGTACAGCAGAGAGAGCAACACAGATCCTCATGGGCTGTTTGTTAAAGGAACATGCTCCTGACCACCACTATTAATCCATTCACTACAGCAAGCTCCCACAATCTAATCACATCTTCAAGGCTCCACTTTTCAATTATGATAATAGGATTTCCCACTCTCAACAGTTACAGCGGGAATTAAGCTTCTAATGTATGGACTTTGGGGGACACCATTCAATCAATCCACAGCAGGTAGGAAGCCTCAAAAATAGGTTGTTATTCAGAAACCAGTGTCAATCAGCCTAGATAAGTTTTCAAAGTAAAACAAAATCTAATCAGGCTTTTTGTGTGTGTGCCAGGTACTTTACAAACAATATGTTATTTTATCATTTTATTTTTCCACAAATCCTGTGAGGTATAGATAATTATCAACACTTACAGAAGAAACTGAGATCCAGAGAAGTTAAATAATTAACTAGGGTAGATGTATCTGTGGTATAGGACTTGAACCCAAGTATAACTCCCAAGTATAAAGTGTTCATGTTTTCCACTTGCATCTGCTTTAAAGCATTCCTCCTCTGTTCTTTAAAGTCCAGTCTTTCTCAGGCTGTCACTGTCCCTTCTCTGGAATCCTTTTCAATATTTTATTTCTCCCACCAGTTTCCCTCTGTCCAACTTTAAACACTTTTACTGTGTTTGCTACGGTAGACATTAGAAACTTGTGAATTCATTGCTTTGTGAGTATCCTTCAGTTATCTAACTAGAAGGTAACCTGAGACTAATTTTTATTCTCTTGTTCTCTTTCTCCTTTATTCTCCTTGGTCATGGAATGACTTGGGCAAGCATTTACCCATGAGTACTAAAAGGTTAAAATGTGAATAGTTGAAAGAATAGTGTAATAAATGACACATTATTATTTCCAATTTTTTGATACATGTATTAATTTATTTTAGAATACCTTTTAGCTCAATTTGACTTTAATGTTTTCTAGATGAAATTAAGCCAACAAAAACCTACCCTTATCAGGAGTTTGCCTCATTAATTAAGGACCGTGGTGAATGGACAAATCGCAATCTAGTCCCAAACAGACATCTCCTACTGATAACCATGTGTATTATTTCCTTACTGAATGAAACTGAAGAAGAGATTTCCCTCCTAAAGATTAAGCCCCTCAAATTTGTGGACCTTCCTCATCTGCATCCTCTTGAGCTTCAAATTCTGACAATTGTGTATTTAATCTGTATGGTCTTCAGTAAATTATTTAACTTCATTTCAGGGTGCTCACCCATGAAAAGGGTTGTACTACTACAGAAAGAGATACCTTCAAGGGTTATGTGAAATAATATATTTAAAGCAGAAATGATGTAGGAAAAATTCTCAGTTAATCTCAGTGTCTTTTTCTTCCCTTCCCTTAGACTTTCTATTGTATTTTATGTTCTCATCAGCCTTTGTTCTGTTTTCCTAGTTCTTTTTTTTTTTCTTGTAATTTATTGCTTCGATGATACCCTCCAATCTTGATCTTGTTACTCTGAGTTAATTTCTTTCAAGCCTCAAGGCTTTTCCTAGCTGAAGTCTCTATAGAAACTCTACACTCTACTCTTATAGAAACTCTTACTCTAGAAACTCTGTAGCCTAGAACTTTATATAAAAGATTAAGTTTCTAAAATGGGTAGGTTGTGGTTATGTAACTCATCTGGAATTTGAGTATGTCATAAGAACTTCATTAAATTCATATGTTCTACAGTGAGAGGGTAGAGCAGTTATTTCCCTCTCAACATTTCCATAGAAAACATTTCCCTTCAACATTTCCATTTAATTAGAGTCCACTGCCCCTGTTTCCAGCCAAGTTGGACATATTTCCAAATCCACCATCACTTTTGAAAGATGGGATGGCTTTCTACAAGGCTCACTTCTGGTCATCTTGATATTTGGGTATATGCTATATAAATTTTAGTTGCAAGCAAATCAAGGAGAATAATTAAGGGAAATATAATATTCAGAAGTGGTCAAAAGAAATAAATATTATCATATGCAGTAGAGTATAATGGCCTGATGCTTAGGCTTAATGGTAATATCAATGGCATAGTATTGGTTTTGAAATACGGTCCCCAAATTCTTTTGACACTGTTCCCATGAAGGGGTCTATACCCTTTACCCTCAAATCTTGACTCTAACTATTTGAATAATACAATATATAAGAAAATATGTTGCACAATTTTCTAGGCCAGGCAACAAAAAATTGGAAATATCTATTGCTTCTTTTCTAGTACACTTTCTCTTGGAACCCACCCACCATGCTGTGAGGAAGCCCAGTCAGCTCAGGGAGAAGCTCACAAGGAGATGAACCAAGGGCTCTGGTCCACAGGCCTAGGGAGTCCCAAGCTAAAAGTCAGCACCATCTTGCCATTCACAAGAGTGAATCGTCTTGACAGTAGATTCTCCAGCCTTCAACAGATGCCTTGCAGAGCAAACATGGGTTGTTCCTATAAAACCATGCAAAATTCTAGATCTGTGAGCAAAATAAATTATTGATGTTATTTGAGTGATTAAGTTTTGGGGTGATTTGTTAGGCATCAATAGATAATTGGAATAGGCAAATATTCAAAAGAATGTCAGTGTTGCTTAGCTAAGGTTGAGGGAGTAAATATCATGGGGAGAGGGGAACTTTGTGCCCTCTATGCTCCCTACATCTAAAGAGGCTCCCAGTGTTCCACACTAACAACCATATATATTCTGCCTAACTTCCATAAACAAAAACACAAATTAAACAAGGTTATGTAATAGTCAGTTGGTGAGCATGTTGTGACAAGACGCTGACAGGAATCTAACTCCATATTTCCCTTAGGAACAATGGTTCAATAATAGCAAACTTAGTATTCACAGAGACTTTATAAAACATAGCTGTCAATGAGTCAATTCTATATATTCTGATGTAGCATCTCAATGATTCTGCCTAACTTCCAGATATAGATGTACACACACACACAAGACAGCATGATAGTATAAGATATCACCAACATAAACTATGAAATATCAGCCTTGGTTCTATTTGTCCTATTACAGTACAACATTTATTAAAATATGTGAATAACTATGATGGTTATTTTATGGACAAACTTACTAATGGCACGTCCAAGTATAGTCATGTATCACTTAACAATGGGGATATATGTTCTGGGTTTTGGGAATACACTTTTAAGCAATTTTGTTGTTGTGCAAACATCATAGAGTATACTTACACAAACCTAGATGGTACAACTTACTACATATCTACACTATATAATATAGCCATTATAATCTTATGGAACTCCATGATATACAAGGCTCATCACTGACCAAAACATCTTTATGTGGCACATGACCGTAATCTGTTCCCCAGCTATCCACACCACACAAGTTATTTTATCCACACTTTACCTTTTTTTAAAAGACAGCATTTTCTGGATAAGAGTTGAGAGGAAATCATGATTTCCTACCTATAATGTGAATTTAATGAGAACTATGTTACCTTGAAATACATATGATCAGATAAGCAAAAAGCAAAGATGGTCAGGATTGATTAAATTTGGGTACCATAAATAGACAGGTTAATATCCCAAACTCTCAGATGTGAATAAAGCTTTTTTCTTTTATTCATTGATTTTCTCTTTTCGTCTCCTCATTGATAAATTTTGTAGGTCCACTCTCAGAAGCAGACCTCCTTCTGAGTAAGTGATGGTTAATTATATGACGGAAAATCTGCAGTCTCAAATGTTAACTTGTATTTCATTCCCCAAATCTAAACCCCGAAACAACATCCTGTCTTTTTCCAGTTTGGAGTTGGCTCATGACAGCTAAAGGGCTGGACATAGAGGTATACCTAAATCTAACTTTTCCTGCATGAGTTACAAATAATCACTTTTTCTGATCCCTCCTTCAGATGTTCCACATTGTCCCTCCCCTCCTCCTTTCCCCAACACACTGAACCTTTTGATGTATGCCATGCTAGAGAGAGAGGACTACTTGGTTAGACAAGGAAATAGAGCTGAACATGGAACAAGGGACCAGACTGTAATTTTAAAGAAGGAAGTTCAGTATGATCTTAAGTTTTCCACTCTGTGGGGCCTCCATTATGCTAAGGAAAAAAGAAAAATATATACACAAGACCGATTTTATTATATTTTGTCTTAATGGCAAATCTCGACACACACACAAAAAAACAGAACTTTGCAATTCAAGGGACATTTGGGCTCATTTTCACAAACAAGGAAATCGAGGGTCAAAGAGATTATGTGATTTTCCCAAGCCCTCACATCTTTCTGGTGATAGAATTTGAAATGGAACTCAAGTCTCAATGCTGTCATGTTAGTGTTGTAACTAAGTCGGGCAACAGGAGAGAACATCCAGAAAAAAACATAAACAGTGTATCAATGTTCTTATTTCTTGGGCTCTAACTTTACTGGATTGATGTCAATCACAGAAGACTTTTGGGCTACATCCCAGGAGTTCATAATCCTTCTGTTTTGTACATATAAAATGTGTGTGCTGATATAGTTCTATTAATTCCTTTATTGATACACCATTGAGATGACCGTTTTAGGATTGCCTGTTTTTAAGATGTGGAAAGTTGTTCTTTTTCTTTGTCTTTTTTAAAAGTGTTATTGGCAACAACAGAGCATGCTTTCTTCTCTCCCCATTATAGCTCTGAAATTCCATCCAGTAAAACAGTCCCAGGCAATTGCAAGAATTACCACTGCCTTCATCTAGTAACAAGCAATAATCTCTGGTGAGAAATTAAGACAATTGGTTTTGGGCAAGTCTCACTGATGCTGTGATCCTGGAGCTAGACACAGCAGAGAAAAGCAAATGAACATGATCCCCATTTGTGTTTTGGCAGGTCTCTGGTGTCATATAAGCATGAAAGGGCCATGATGCTTGTGTAGGTTCAGTATTATCCTCTCAACAGTGAAGCAGTGGAGCAAGGAAGAAGGAGTCTGGGAACATGTTTGGTGTTTAACTAATGTGTTCATAGAAAACCTGACCATATTTATCTAGTTCAAAGTCATGGCTGATCTGAAGCAAGTGTTATTTCCTACTAACTCCAGTTTCCTTGTTGAAGTGCTTTGCCATACCAAATTGGTTAGCTGATTTGAATAAGGAAACAGATATGTTATTTTTTTCCCTAGACTTTTCTCAGTAAAAGTTTTCTTTCCATCCTACTATCCAAAACACAAGTATTGATACGGGGTCATCTTAATAATTTTGAGAAACCCATGAGAACCCCTTGGAAGTATGAAGTATGTGTAGGACATGGTCTATAACTCACGGTTGAAATATGTTTTAGCCAATGCTCAGGGCCTCTGCATGGCACAACTCCAGGGGCATCATTTATAAAATTTTTACATGAATGGAGCATTCAGACTATTATTCTGGTTCAAAGAAAAAAAAACTGAGAGATGGAGTAATGGAGTAGTATCAGATGTCAAGAAAGCATGGACTTTGTGAAAAATGACTTAGTTGAGAGAGCTATGAAGAAAAGCATGCTAGTGAGAAAAAATGAGAGATATAAAAGAATAATCTAGTTTGAGGAGAATGCTCAGTCAAGCAGGGGAGAAATATATCGCATTCATACCTAAGATCACAAAAATAGCAGAGTTGAACTGGGGCAATGAGGAGCACCTCAGCTGCCTGTTCCTGAAATCTCCATTAGTTTCCTTGCTGGGCTTTTTAATTCCATCTTTGTCAGTTATGCCCAAATCTGTTCTCAACCGTGGAGTCAGGGTTATCTTTGAAAACTGTAACCCATATTATGCTGACACCCTGACCAAAACCTTGGGGCATTCCTATGTGACTTACCTTGTCTACAATGGGCCATGATCTGACCTCTGCCTGCTTCTCCATCTCCTGCCAACTCTTGCACCTCGTTTCCTATCACTCTGACTCCTATTCCTCATGTTTAGCTCTTAGGACTTCTTCCTCTTCCTAGAATAGGCCAAGAATATTCACACATTGGGACGACTGCACTTGCTATTCCTCCCTGTGTAATATTCTACCCTGAGATATTTTTATGTCTGGATCCCTCTTGTAATTTAGGTCTCAGCTTAAATATTACTTCCTTAGTGAGGGCTTTCTTGATCATCTAATTTAAATTAGTACACTACTGACCCATAACTTTCTGTCATGTTTTGATATTTTATTTTATTTCTAGAACCTGTCATTAGCTGAGATTATTTTTATTACTTGTTTACTATGTCTCTTGTCTCCTCTCTCTGTTCTGTTCTCTGCCATTATCCCTGCCATATGCCCTCCAACAAGAACTTTACTTGGCACATAGTAGGTTCTCATTACAGGTTTAATGCAGAAATAAATCTTACCTAGGCTGACTGGTTAGCTCAGTTTGTTAGAGCAGGGTGATGATTACACCAAGGTCCTGGATTCAATCCCTATACTGGCCAAGTGCAAAAAAAAAAAAAAAAGAAAGAAAAGAAAAGAAAAAGAAATCATCAATCTTACTTGACTAACTCTGATATCGCTTGACTAGTAATTTCAACTCTCAGTCAGTCCAGAAATAAGCAAAAAGAACTGCTACTTCAAATTTAATTCTTTGTAACTAAGGGAAACTGATTGAGTGGGGAAGTGATAGTAGCTTTGGAGAATGTGAACAATGTTCTTGGAACTAATAACAAAGCTGTGGAAAGGAATGCTAGGGAACAGCCAGACACCTACCCTATATTTCAGGAAAGCAGATCTCAAAAAGTGTAAGACAAACCAGCAGTGACCACATGGTCAGAAATTCTAAAAGGGAAGACTGTTCCAGAGAGATGGAGCAATAACAATGACATTCTGATAATACAGTCACTGGTTATATTTTTTTAGAACAAAAAGAATGGAGCCCTGGGTACTGCCTGGGATAAGATCCTATTTTAAAATGACATGTACAAAAGGCAGAATAAACAGTGTATAACCAAAATGAAAACAAAGAGTGCCATAAACCTGTAAAGACCATGAGTCAAGTTTGCTGCATAGCACAAAAAATAGAAAATGGAGTTTAAATGACTTTTTAAAAGATTAAAATTAGCCTTGCCCAGAGTGAAAAAACCATGAAGAGCCAAATTCGTTTGGGTGAGACAGTATAATATCAGTAAAAGACCAAACCCTCATTTTAAGTTGGATGTTTGCTTCGAACTTTTGTAGCAAGAGAAAGATATTCAAACTTGAGAAAGAAGAAACATAGAGAAGAGAAAAATGAGGCACGAGATAGAATAAGACAGATAAATTAATGAGGAGATCAATATAGTTCAGAGATTAAAACTACTTGTAATAACACAGTCTTTAAGAAATCATGTCGAATAACATGGGGACCAAAAATAACCTCATCACAAATGATAAAATGAATTTTTGAAACCACATACCTATTAGGGTATCATGGAAAGTTCTAATACGTGTTACTGGGGATGAGAGGGAATGTATCGTAAAGTGTATTCTACAAACTGGAGACACTGAAGTATGTTAAAACAAACAAGCAAACCCAGACAACTACTAAACAGTTTTCCTCACACAAATAAGCTGAGAAATGTTGGGTTAGTTGAAGTTAAACCAGGCTTCTCATTACTGCCGGACTTGCCACTTTATAATA
This sequence comes from Galeopterus variegatus, assembly GCF_000696425.1. Lineage (NCBI taxonomy): Eukaryota > Metazoa > Chordata > Mammalia > Dermoptera > Cynocephalidae > Galeopterus > Galeopterus variegatus. The sequence goes on from NW_007727964.1 coordinate 69,566, forward strand.
TGCAGTCTGTACTGAGACTCTCCTAGAGAGGGCATATCGTATGTACTTTTAACATCTCATGGAACTAGTATCCTAAAGAATATACTTTGGGAAATTGTTGTGGTCTCATACTTCAGGGTTTTGTACTTTCATCTATTGTGTTCAACACTTTTACTAATGACTTAAATGAAGTCAAGAGGGCCTGCTTATTACTTCTGCAACCAACACAAAGCTTGGAGAGACAATGGAATGGATGGCTAGACCAAGGTTTAAAAATATCAGGACAGGTTGTAATATTGAGCTGAAACTAACAAGAAAATACTGGGCTCCAAAATCATCTCACACACACAGGATAGGAGACACCTGTCTTAACAGCAATTTCTATAAACAAAATCTAGAGAGCTTACTTGACTATAAAGTCAATATGAGCCAACAGTGTATTGCCCTTACAAACAAACAAACAAAAAATATATAGTAAAACTATTATGCTGGAATGTTTTCACAGAAGAAAATGAGCCTGGGGGAATTCCTAACTCCGTTGTCTTTGTACTGGTCAGACGACATTTGGAGTTAGAGTGATGGGAATGTGCTCGGGTGAGGACCACAAGAAAGTGGACGTGTCTGGATGCCACGTCATGATAGAAACACAAAATTGTAAATTTCTGGCCTAGAAAAAAGAATACTTGTACTAGACTCCATATAAGGACACACTTCCTGATCATTCAATTTTCTAGGGGAAAAATTGTATATACTGATTTATAAGATGGTAAGTTTCTTATTGTTGGATATGTTTGAATCAGACTGGGTGACCATCTCTCCAGGATGTTGTAGGTGGAATTCCTATACTGACTACTACTTTCCTAGTCTAAACAGAGGAATCTATTATGTTATACATTTAATATTGTTTTGCTGGCACTAGAATCTTAAAAGATGTTCACATAAAACTTGGTAGAATGCTAGAAGTGGAATTGACTTTAGACAATCTATGTAAGACTGCTTTTTAGAGATGAGGAAACCACGTTCCAGAAAATTTTCATTTATTCATTTTCCAGATGTTTACTGGGTGTTTGATTATGTGCAAGGCACTGAATTGTGGACTGTAGAGAGTATCAATATTAACATATTGCTGAACATAAGTTTATAATCCAGTGTTAAAGATTGACAAAGTAATAGCCAAAACACAACACAGAGAGACAAAAAACATATACTTGAAGAATAAGCAATTCATTCAGATTGGCAGACTGGGAAATGTAGAAATTGGGAAGGTATTTAGGCAGAGAAACATTAGCAAACTCAGAGAGAGGAAAGTGGGAAGTGGCTTCATGGAATTAAAAGAGTGACAGTGATCTCATACAGGACCAACTCAAGTAGTACATCAATGCAGTCCTTGCTACTGGACTTAGGCTCATTTGGACCAGGAATTCTGAGGTCTGGTTTCCTGCTACCTCAAATGTGATCTCAAAGAGGGACACAGGTTCCAGGTAGACACATCCTTTTAGGCCCTGAGGAGTGACATAAACGAAGAAGGGTCAGTGTGAGGCCTTCTAAAGCTCAGGGTCAAGGGCAGGAGTCCCTCTTGCCTCAGTGTAAAAATTGTAATTTTATTTCAAGCTTATTTAAGAGCTATTTGAATTTCTGCAGAGAGAAGTGGCATCATTTGCCTTAGGTCATGATGCTGAGCCTGGAATCCACACTTCCACATCTCTAGTCCTGTATGTCCCTTATTACTCCACTCTGCATCTATTATTATCTATTAGGATCTGTTTTCCACATTGATTGAACTCTCAATTATCCTTAATGTGCACCTACTATAAAGAATAGCTTTTAGATATGGAGCCAAAATAACATATATAACATTTCTAAGAGGAATCAAACAAAGCTCATTCACATTAAAAACTGATTTTACTTAAGGGCAAAAGAAAACATGTAGAATAAAATAACAGACATCATTGTCAGTCCCTAAATGATGTTATTATTTATTGACCCACATATGCACATAATGCTTTTAACCCTTGGAAAAACTGCAAGGTAGATATTATTAATCCCTATCAATAGCTGAGGGTGTCAACATAAGGCTAGCTAGTAAGTCACTGAACCTGGGTACAAACTCAGATTTTCTGACTACATTGCCCATGCACTCAATATCCTACTGGGGGAAGGAAGGAAGTCTTGCTCTGGTTGTTCTTTTCTGTTCATCAAGTAGAAATTAAAAATCATTGAATATAAATTCCTCAAGCAAAATGACCCGACTTTATACTACTCCTATGACAATCAGTATAGCAATAGCATATAGTAAGCAATTTAATCCAATTTAAAAAGTCATTGATTCATTCTGCATTTACTTATACAAAGTCTACTATGTGCCAGGCATTGTTCTCAGCCCTACGGATACAGTAATGAATAAAACATGCAAATTTCCAGCCCTCCTGAGGCTTATTTTACAATAGGAGGAATTACAAAGCCACGAGAAGCAAATTAAAGGTGTGTTTATTCTTGGCCCCTATCTATACATTATTTAAAATTATCCATCAAATGATTGTTTGCAGGGCAGTGCATTAGTTTCTATTGCTGTGTAACAATTGACCACATATTTAAAACCACTAATTTATTATCTCAGTTTTCATGGGTCAGGAGTTCAGCACCGTGTAGCTGGGATCTCTGCTCAGAGTCTCAAATGGCCAAAACCAAGGTGTTTGTTTGGGCTGCTGTCTCTCCTGAAGCTTGGGCTTCTCTTCCAGGTTTGTTCAGATCATTGCCAGAATTAAGTTCCTTGTGATTGTAAGACTGAGGTCCCTGTATTCTTGGCTAATGTCTAGGAGGGCTCTTCTTCATTAAAGTGAAGGAGCTCCTAGAGTATGTCTGCCATTCCCCTACACGTGACCCTCTCTCAACATGGCAGGTGTTCATTCAAGGCCAACTGAAGAAGGCCTCTGTACAAAGGCTCTGCTGCCAGTCTCTGACTTTTGCCTCCAGTCTTTAGATTTAAATTTACAGGGATCAGGTGATTAGGTCAGACCTACCCAGATCATCTCTGTTTTGATTAAATACATCTGCAAAATCTCCAGATATTAAATTAAAAATCTGCAATAATTAAAATCTGCCATTAAAATTAGTAATCTTAACTATAGCTCCAGAAATCTCTTTTGCTGTATAACATAACATAATCACAGAAGTAATATCTCATTATATTCTTATCCATCAATACTCAAGGGGAGGAGATTATACAAGCATGAGTCGTTGGGGGTCATTTTAGAATTCCGCCTAGCATGGGCTTTAAAGGAGCTTGAGGATTAATTTCCTCCAGTCCTTTGCTTCATATTTCTTACTCACTAATTCATTCATTTAATATATTTTTACTGAGCACTACTATATGTGTACGGTGTGGGGGCTGCAATTAAGTAAGTGAGTAAGAAGAAGTCATTGCTTTCGAGGGTCTAAAAATCTAAAAAGGATACTTAAATAAATAATAGTAATAACAAAACAGTATGATAACAAAAAAAGGAAGTGTGAATGTACAGATTTGGCACAGATGGAGAGATCAATGCTCAAGAAGGGCCAGAGAACATTGTGAAAATGAAGTCATACCTACTATAGTAGTAAGTAGACTCAAACCCTTCTGCATGAATAGCCTTTATTATGAGAGTTTTATGGAAGGAGTAACCATGGGATCATATTCTCTCTTACTAATATTAGCCTGCTGCTATTTAACAACTATGAAGGCTGTTTTTTCACTTCTACTGAGCTGTACCTTACAAGGTGTGGTTACCCACTCCATGGACTAATCAATTTCCAGTTAAGTCTGTAAAGTGAAATTGATGAGTCTATGGAGAGGACTTTCTCCATCCATGAATGGGATCAGAAAGGACCCAGTTTCTGTTAAGAATAACAGGAACTACTGGTTTTATTACTTTCTTCCACATTCAGGTTGGAATTATAGGTTAAGTCATACCACTAGTAAATCTGTAGCAAGATCCCACAGGGCAAAAAAAACAGTGAACACATTTATTTCTTGGCTTACATAGGAGGGAAGTACATGGATGCCTGGGCGCCAAAGGGACGACTTTGTACGGTTCTGTTTGTACTTACACATGGTCTGTATAAACAGATGAAGGGTCTTTGGCTTCCTTCAGACCAGGAAGGGTAGTGAGATTCTAGCAGCCAAAAGCTAAACACTGATTGTTGGCTACAAACAAGTTTGATCAATAGTCTGAGAGCTTCAACTCGCCATTCTATTTCCTTAGCAAGCACTTCATCTTGTGCCAGCCACTGCTGTGAGCCTTGTTTGATTTTAGGGACCGGCTATTCATCGTCCCCAGGTTTTCTCGCCGAGCACGAGAGTGCCAATAAGGCTGCTTATTGCCTCAAGATAGCAGGTGGCAATGCTGGCAGTTAAACAGTCAGCAAGACGTCAATCTTACTTTCATTGCTTTGTTCCAGAAAAATACAGAACTGAATGTGAACCCATTTCCACCACTGCCCCCCTCCAAGTTTCTTCAACTGTTAGATTGTTTGGAAAAAAAATACTTAGCCACCTAGAAGTTCCTTATAATTTGGGGATCCTAACTGATATTTATTTCAAGAATAGAGAAACTAATTCTACATAGAAAGAAGCTGCCTAATGATATCAGGGAAGAATTCTTTTTTTTTCTGTAAAATTAAATATTGGAATTGTCTTTTGCAGTGAGATTTCGAGTGGCTGTTTCATTGATTGATCCATTCATGTCATATGCACGGTTTCATATCATCCCAGACTAAAATGGAACATGATGAGAACACTGCTGATTCTCTGCCTAGATCCCTTCAGAATCCCTTTATGTGTTCCCATCCCTCAGCTCCTCTCTGCTGTCCTCCCAAAAGTTTAATCTCACACCTCGATTCAGGGGACTGTCCTTGGATGATTGGAGGTGCTCTGCCCACAAGTGTGGAGAGCTGGGAGTGCTCAGGAGATGTCATCCTCAGGGTAGCTCATACTTGTGGGATCATCCCTGTGATATAATTTCTGTTCTAGACTCCTCTACAGACAAGCTGAAGTCGGGATATGGCTTGGTTTCTTCCCTTCCTTATTTTCTCATCAGCTTCTCTTGAAAGAACTTTCTTAACAAACTAGATCGTTATTTGAAGTGGTCCCCCTGGCTATGATGTACAGAATAGAGGGTTGGCAGATTACCTGAAAATGAGACTAGCCTTCTAAATGTTGAGCATATCACAGTTCTTTGTGTAGAAGCAAATTGCATGCAGTTCAACCTTCACTCAAAGCAGAAATTCCTAAAGCATCCGTTACAGATAATCATCCAGCTTCAGCTTGAAGATCTGGAAGCTCAATTTCTTATAGAACAGTCCATCCTTTTTCACATGGTTGCAACTGTTACAGACTTATTCCTATAACGGGCCCAAATTGGCTACCCATGAGTTTTGCCCATTTTCCATTTCTGCTGTCTGGAATCTCACACATTAAAACTGACCCCTTCTCCATGTGTGTGAAAGTTAATTTTATGTGTCAACTTGACTGGGCCACAGGGTGCCCAGACATTTGGCCAACATTCTGAGTGTGTCTGTGAGGATGTTTCTGGATGAGATTAACATTTGAGTGTATTGGTACACTGAGTAAAGCAGATTGCCCTCCCTAAAGTGGGTTGGCCTCATCCAGTTGAAGACCTGAATAAAACAAAAAGGCTAAATAAGAGAAAATTCCTCATAGTCTGACACTTGAGCTGGGACTTTGGTGTTTACCTGCTTTCAGACTCAAAGTGGAAACCAGCTCTTCTTGGGTCTTGACACTGCCAACTTTTGCCTGGAATTGTATCATTAGCTCTCCTGAGTATTCAGTTTGCTGAGTGCTGACCCTGGGACTTCTCACGCAGCCTGCATAGTTGCATAAGCCATTTCTGTATAATACTCTTATAAACCCTTTCTCTCTCCCCCCATATATACATGTATGGATATATATCACACACACACACACACACACACACACACACACACACACACACACACGCACACAATTGGTTCTGTTTCTCTGGAGAACACTAACTAATACAACATAACATCCCTCAGGTAGGAATTTCCCTATGTGGTCTGATTTAAGAGCTACTAATACCCCAAATATATTTCAGCCCTTTTGCCCCACCAGAAATCTTTGACACTAAGGTTTAAAGGATTGTACTTCCATGAAACTGTGAATAAAATGCAAGTGAATAATGTGAGGAAATAGTACTTTAATTTAAGAATTTTTTATTGTATTATCAGAGCTTTGAGTGAATGAGATACAGGAAAGTATATTTTGATTTGGGAAGTAGAAGTCTTGAAAAAAGGATCTATACAGGAAGTTAGGCTTCTGGAAATTCTGGGTTAGCATGAGGTGTTTGAGATGGGGAAGGGTACGAGAAGGCAGACAAAATACTTCTCATCAATTTTCCTCTCAGACTGGCCCAGCATAAAAATAAATTTTCACTGATCATTTTAACTGATGCCTAATTTATACACACTTCTAGTATATTTAATATTTTTGTGTACATATTTTAGACATGAACTATTTTCTTTGGTCACTTTTTATTTTGTAAATTCAGCTGTTATGAGCAGAATTAACAGAGTACTCCTTGGCTATAGACAATTGCTAAGACATACATTAATATCTGATTCAGTTGGCAACTTTAGGCTAAAATTCCTAACAGTATAAGTCAAGGAAATAAAACCTCACAGCCCTCAATTACAGTCATTCGTGTAGTCTAGGCTTTTAAGACCACAGGGTGGAGAGATTCCACATGACTAAAACATGCAAAGAATTTTTGTGTGTTAGTGAGAACAGTTATTTCCTAGGAAAAATTAATATCTTCTTTAGAAGATTACTTTTATCTATTTTTAATCTTGGCCATTTCTCTTTATGCATTACTCAACAATTAATTATTTAATAAAAAGGATTTAGAAAATGACAATAGACACCGAGCTATTTGAAGATCTAGACATCTTAACTGAATTCATTTATTTAATTTACACCACTGTACATTTGATAGTAATTTTCCTTTGGCTTCACACCAATAACAATCCTAACTTCAATCAGCTTGATTTATACACAAACTCTGTGAAGAGAAAGTGTATTATTTCTAATTTATGGCCTGAAATTTCTTAATAATCTTCTATTATATCAAATTATTATTTAAACCTTATCCTAAATTTCATAACCTTTTAAATTAGAAAACATTAGTCTAAAGCTCAAAAGAACTGGGTTGAAGTCCAGGAATTAAACTAAGGCTGGGTGACCTTGAAGAAGTCATAACATGTCTTTAGGCCTGTTGCTTTTCCTTCAATGTCAAAAGAGGCTTTAAAGAATATGGTCTCTGGGGCTGGCCCGGTGGCGCACTGCTACAGTGCGCCACTTGGGAGTGCGGTGGCACTCCCGCCGAGGGTTCGGATCCCACATACAGACCGGTTCCCGCTCACTGGCTGAGCAAGGTGCGGGCGCGGCACTGAGGGGTGCCATC
>NW_007727964.1:77091-81250 GCF_000696425.1 Galeopterus variegatus
ACTGAGGGTTGCAATCCATTGCCGGACACGAAAAAAGACAAAAAGAAAAAAAAAAAAAAAAAAAGAATATGGTCTCTGAAATCACTCTCAAATAGAAGATTCTACAATTAAAATGAGTTCTTTCAATGCTAGTTATGTGTGTGCTCTTGTTATAGCAGTATTTAATTTTTAAAAACTTGAATAAAATAGTCCACACAATTTCAATCACTTGTAGAAATTCTTAAAAAGAAATTAAGCCATCTCTGGCATATTAACTTTATGACCCCTAGCTTACAAAGTTATGAGAAATGTCAGAAGATGTGGGGCAAGGGTAGAAGAGACATCTTCCCTTCATCATGCAATGTTCTATCTCTAAAATTAAGTAGGCTCAATGACACACGTTCCTGAGATCTTAAGAGAGAGCGGAGCTTGAGTGGGAAATAAGCTACTTGTTGAACTGTGAATTAAACAGTGTGGTTTCAACTGATAGGGAAGGTGACTGCCAGGCCACTGGCACACCCACACGGTGTGCAATTTGTTATGTATTTGCAGCAAAAGCACCAAACTCTCCAGGGAATGCTCCTGCAAAGCATGTAATGTTTTCTCTTCTCTTACAGACATCGGACCCATTGGGGACTCTACAGTAGGGTTTTCATTTGAGGTGTGCACATGTAAAATGGCAGCAAGAGTCAGCATAAAATTAGAGCAAAATATATTTGATCTTGGATTCCCCACACTGAATCAGCCTCCTTTACTCTTTTTAGGTTCCTAATCGGACCCATTGGGGACTCTACAGTAGGGTTTTCATTTGAGGTGTGCACATGTAAAATGGCAGCAAGAGTCAGCATAAAATTAGAGCTAAATATATTTGATCTTGGATTCCCCACACTGAATCAGCCTCCTTTACTCTTTTTAGGTTCCTAACATCCTGATATCTATGTATTATTTATTTATATTTGGAGTAGCTACTGATTTCATATTAATGCAGGGGATACAAAGATGGATGTTTACAAACACTACTTTAAACAGATGATCTAACTGAATAGACAGACGTAAAAGTCAAAATGGCACAAATGAAGTAACTGAAATATGTATCAAGTGTAGTGATGATACAGAGTCACTGAGGCATCAATGCTTGCACATACAAAGGCATGTAGCACTAAAAAAGCCATGGTCTTTTGGGTACCTGCAGAAAGTAGTTTGGAGCTTAAGGCATGAGGGGAAACTAGCAAAGTAAGTTGGAAAGGTAGGCAGGTAATAGGGTGGTTATAACTGATCTCGCGTCAATTTATAACATGTAGACATATATTGTTATTGGATGTCAAAGACACTGAACATCAGACAAAGACAATTTAATTCTCCCAAATTGTTGGTGACATTTTTATCTATTTTATGATGAAGTTATATATTTAAGTTTTTTACTTATTCAAAGTTAACCATGCAGGATCTACAAGAAGCCAAAACAAAACAAACAAATATAACCAAAACCCACACTCAGTACCATCTATTATTCTTCTCAAAAATGTGTTACAGATTAACATAATACGAGGGTCTGAACTGTGCCATTTCCTCTGTTTGTCTCAGTTCCAGAGCAACTCTCATAGTGTGTTTCTCCTGATTAAAATTGTGGAAAATGCATATGATTACTAGATTTCTTAATCTCCTTGCTAGTTTTAGATTTCATAAAAATACATACTTAAAAAAATTTTTTTAACATAGTCTAAATACAAATCAACTGCCTTACCTGATGTTCGACCAAAACATAAATGACCTGTTACAATGCTGGAGAAAAAATGAGCTGCAATAGATGACTTAAGAGATGCTAATTTGATCCCCAATGTGCACCTTCCTAAGAGATTCTGGGCAATTCTAATTTTATAAAAATTTTATCCTCTGCATCTGGCTTTGAATCCTGTCAGGTGAAAGATGTAACTCCATGGTATTGTACTTATGTGTTTTTTAAAAATTTCAATAACTACAATTATAACTTTCAAAAAATAGGTAAATGAGTCAACAATGCAGTAATTCTATTAATATGAAGACTTATTCAACATTAATGAGTATTTGCAATCCTTGTGATATCCCTTTCCTGAAAAGCATCATCACCATCATCATCATCAACATCCTCAGGCATGCCTTTTCCCAGAGGAAAACAATAGAATAATAGCGAAACTTGGAGAAGATGTAGTCTTCTCGGTATTATTTTAAGTTATTTGATTTTGGTGAATTGTGTCTTTTGTGCCATACTGACTGTGGCCTGTTTGATGGTTTCATCCCAATTCCTCATCAGCTCAGGAAATAAGTTCTTTTAAGGAAAAACTTCATAGTTTATCCAGGCACATGGAATTCTGTTGAGAAAAAAAATATCCTCAGCCTTTATGTTTTAGAGATGACAGAATGGTTTTGATAAATATTTTCAAAAAATTTACAACGATTTATTCCTGTAGAAAAACTTATCACAGCTAAGAAAACCGGTTGAGTATCAGCCCTGCTGACATTACTATATTATCTTTTTCTTCACCTGGATAAACCCTTAACAGATAGTTTGGCTCTGCATCTCTTTAATCTGTCGTGTGGAAGGCAGATCCTGGGTGTGGAAAGGTTGTGATAGGGAGAAATCTGAAGAATGAAACTTGGTAAGGAAATTTATTGGAATATGGGAAGATCAGATCTAAATTGAAAGTGGTAAGCCAGCATCCAGGCCAAGAATACGAACTTCACTAAAACAGGAATGTTGATGCTGCTCTATTGTGGCTCATCTGGAATGTAGCTTCTCACGCTATGTATGAAATGCCATTGATGTGGGAGAGAATAAAGTATACTGATATTTGAATCTACTATCCACTGAGTACACTAACGATGGATATTAGATGGAAGATATTCCACTATCACAAAGCATTATTATTTCATCTAGTGAATGTCTAAACCAAGTGTAACATTTTAGTAAGAAATAAAATTTGGATTTTGCTTTTCCAGCATAATTAGACAGAATACCACATGATTTAAAATTGAGGAATAAATTAGGACAGGTGTGACAGAGTTGCTACAACATATAAATAAATTAAAGACCATGAAGAAAATCCCTAAGATGTGGCATTTTCCTCCAGGACTGGTCCTTTCTGATATTTAAGATTAGTAAATAAGTGGGGAAGCTGAACTTAGCTCGAGTTTGAAGGAGGAGTAGAATTTAAACTTAGACAAAAACAAAGATGATCAAATATGATCAAAGGCATGATGCATTTTGGAGTCAATTGGAAGACTGATGTGGCCTGAATAGAGGAGTTATATTGAAGATAAGAAGGAGAATTAAATTGGGGACAGAATGTAGAAGGCTGAAAATGACAAATTCAAGAAATTAATATAAAAATAAAATTTAAAACTATTAGTCATAGAGATTTCACAGAATATTTTACAATTTTAATGTAGGAATTTTTTCATGAAGTCTGTGCCCAGTCCTACTTCCTGAAGTGTTTCTCCTATGTTTTCTTTAAGAAGAAGATTTCACAGAATATTTTACAATTTTAATGTAGGAATTTTTTCATGAAGTTTGTGCCCAGTCCTACTTCCTGAAGTGTTTCTCCTATGTTTTCTTTAAGAAGTTTTATTGTTTCAGTGTATATATTTAATTCTTTAATCCATTTTGAGTTGACTTTAGTATATGGTGAGAGGTATGAGTCTAGCTTCATTCTCCTGCATATGGATACCCAGTTATCCCAGCACCATTTGCTAAAGAGGCAGTCTCTTCCCCAGTGTATAGGCTTGGTGCCTTTGTCAAAGATCAGATGGCTGTAGGTGTGTGGGTTGATTTCTGGATTCTCTATTCTATTCCATTGATCAATGTGTCTGTTTTTATGCTAGTACAATGCTGTTTGGGTTATTATAGCTTTTCAGTATAGTTTAAAGTCAGGTAGTGTTATGCCTCCAACTTTGGTTTTTGTTTGTTTGTTTGTTTTGTTTTGTTTTGTTTGTTTGTTTGTTTTGCTCAGAATTGCTTTGGCTATGCATGGTCTTTTGTTATTCCATATGAATGTCTGGATAGTTTTTTCCATTTCTGAGGAAAATGTCATTGGATTTCTGATGGGGATTGCATTTTTATATCACTTTGGGTAATATGGACATTTTCACAATGTTAATTCTATCAATCCAAGAGCATGGGATATCTTTCCATCTTCAGATCGGA
>NW_007727964.1:81260-94088 GCF_000696425.1 Galeopterus variegatus
TGCTGAACTCATTTATCACCTCCAAGAGTTTTTTTTGTAAAGGCTTTAGGCTGTTCGATTATTAGGATCATGGCATCTGCAAACAGGGACAGTTTGACTTCATCTTTTCCAATCTGGATGTCCTTTATTTCCTTCTCTTCTCCGATTGCTCTGGCTAGTACTTCCAACACTATGTCGAATGGGAGTGGTGAGAGTGGGCATCTTTGTCTAGTTCCTGATCTTAAAGGAAAATCTTTCAGCTTTTCCCCATTCAGGATGATATTGGCAGTGGGTTTATCATATATGGCTTTAATTATGTTGAGATACTTTCTGTCTATACCTAACTTATAGAGGGTCTTCGTCATGAATGATTGTTGAATTTTATCAAATGCTTTTTCAGCATCAATGGAGATGATCATAACAACTTTACATCAAAAAAAGGTAACCCAATTAAAAAATGGGCAAAAGAGCTAAATAGGCATTTCTCAAAGGAAGATATACGAATGGCCAACAGACACATGGAGACCTTTTTTTAAATTTTCTTTTCTTTCCTTTTTTTTTTTTTTGTAGTGCTTAGAGGAAAATTTATACTTGTAAACACTTATATTAAAAATAAGAAAAATCTCAAATCAGTAATGTAAACTTCTACCTTAAGATAGTATCTTTTAGTATTAAGTGCAAATACCCTAATACTTAACAAGTTCCACTTATAAATATATAGCCTAAAAACGTTCTTGCACATGTACACAAAGAAAACATAATAATATCTATCACAGCACTGTTGTAATATTTTAAAAAATGGAAGACATAAGAGAGTTGGTAAATATGAGATATATATAAAGGAAGGAAAATTACAAACCAGGTAAAAATAAATTAAACAGCTCTCAATATATCAGCATAGTTAGATCTCAAACCATAAATTCAAGAGGGAAAAATGCAACTGGCAGAATATAGAGCTTGCAATAAATTGTGTTAAAAAACAATTACCTAAAAAATATTATGTATTGTTCTTGTATATATTTGTGTATATGTGTATGTATAAAATATTTCTTAAATATATTAGAATAATCTCCACCAAAAGTATAATATCAGTTGTCAATGAGGAGAGCAGAGGAAAGTCAGGTATGGATATGGGGAATAAAAGCAATTTCAACCACATTTCTAATGTTTCATTTACTTCACAAAAAATTTTATTATAAATATGGCAAAATGTTATTAAATGTCATTTTCAATTAACATGTATAACCCTGTTAGATTATTTTTGTATTTTTCTGTATTTTAAAAGATATCTTTAAATAAAAACAATATTGTAAGACATATAAGTGAATTTGTTACAACACTATTCCAAGTTAAGCAAATGTTTTTATATACCTATCAGGACTTCTGATTTAAAGTGGCATCTAGGCTTCCAATCAAGATGGCAGAATAGATGGTTCACAGCATGACTCTCTCCCACAAATCAACCAATTTACAGCTATTAAAAAGCAACGACAGACAAGCTGGGGCCGCTAGAGCTCAAGGGAAAAGGAAGAGAGACCTACGGAGTTCATAAAGGCAGGAGAAGCCATGATGAGAGAAAGAAATAACCACTCCCACCATTTCCAGCACTGGCTGCTTCCAGGCTGGAGCTGGTGAGCACATGGAGCAAGAGCTGGCAAAAGCCACAGCTGTGCCCTTCCTATGAAGTTGCTTGGAGGCAGCAGGGAAGAAGAGGGCCTTGGTGGCCCCCAGGCCAGCAAGCCCACTAACAGGGTTCCCATGGACCCACATAGGAGCAAGGAGCCACAGACAACTGAAAAAAGGAGCCACTCAGAGACCTGTGAATCATTGCAAGGGACTGGTGCACAGCCCATCCCTGGGGAAGTGTTTGGAATGCAGGTGGGAAGTGTTTGGAATGCAGGGGATGGGGCTGCACAGATGGGCCCACTGGAGAAACACTGGGGAACAGCATGGACAGCTGATCTGCCCTCCAATCAGCACAGGCCCACTCACTGGAAACTGGTCAGGAATATAGAAATGCAGGAGGTGCAGTATGCTGAAAAAACTCAGGCCCAGACCAGAGTTTCCACACAACCCAGGTGTACTGGTCCTCTCAAGAACCAGAAGTACTCACTAGGCCAACAATTAAAACCTGAGCTGCACAAAAAGCCTTCCCCAGAGAATGAGCAGCAATTTAGCTCAACCACAGATCTCAAATGCTGGTTCACTTAGGAAGACCCCCCATTTTAGAAGTAAGCAAAGGACAACAAATTAGTTCCAGAGCAGAGTTTAAGTGGTAGGAATAGTGAATAATCCAATACAAAACTGAAAGAAAAAACAAAATACCCACAGATCAAAGAAAAAAATTGATATTAACCTGTAAAGATCTCACACCATAAAGAACACATATGAAACCTAGGACTGGAAGCCCCCTGGACTCCCAAGACTGGGAGGGGGAAGGGCTGTGGGCCTCAGCCACACACCCCCAACAACCACACCCAGTCCGCTAGGTGGGTGACCACTAGGCTGCTGGTGGATGTGCCGAAGCTCCCAAGCCCAGGGTGATGGGGACCGAGGGCCCCGACCACACCCCCCTGACATCAGCATCCAGCCCAGCAATGACCAAGCTGCAGCCGGAAATCCCCTGGTCCCCCCTACAGAAATAGGGGGGGTGCCACAGGCCTCAACCATGCCCCCTCCTTCCTCCTCCTCCCCCCTATTTCCCTCCCCTTCTTCCTCTCCCCCTCCCCACCAACTGCTCCACAACATCTTAGAATGTAAAAAAGTAATAATATTAATAAATAAATGAATTTAAAAAGCAAAATAAAATCAAATGGCATCTAGCTAATAATCCATAACATAGCCACTTGCAACCTTTTATGAAAATTGAGAATGTAGAAACTATAAAGGTAAAAGCTCCCAGCATCATAGTGACAATCTGGACAGAATTTCTCCTAATTTTCAGACCAAGGGACCTGAGGGAGAAATTATAATCTGTGGACTGCTTAAAGCAGTGGAACTAGAAATATAGTAAATCTATTCACCAGAAAATAATTTTAAAATTCCTTTACCTTCCCTGTATTCTATTCATTGGTCCAGGGAGAGGACAAAGTTCACCTGGGGAACTTGTTCATGCAGGTTCGCAGGCCTGCCTCCTCCTCACACTAAAGACTGTGATGCAGGGAGTCTGGGATTAGGCCTAAGGCTCTGCATTCCGATATTGATTGGCACATGACTACACTGACATCTAGGCCCCACTGAAAAGAGCCCTTGAAACAATGTCAACTAGGAATTGTAGTTTTTCTTCTTTTCTATGTATTTTATATATATATAGTCATACATTATACATTGAGAAAAGTTCCAAATCACTCCAACAAGACTGAAAGACACGAGGCATTGGACTGCAATTCACACTCATCACCTGTATTTGGCTGTAGCTCTGAGAAAATGAGTTTGACCAACATCCAAGTAAAGAAAAGGCAAAGACAAAGGCAATTTGCTTAGCTGGCCTGCTGACGAACACTGTGTCTTAATATATATGTTTTTGGTTAAGTAGAAATAAACAGAAAGATAACAACATGGGACCATGGAAAACTAGGAGAACACAAGCGACAGGACAAATTTCCCTAGACAATGAAGAGAAGAATAAATGAAATAAACCTCTGAAAACACTATACTACAGAAACAAAAAGAAGTTGCTATAATCTTTTTTGGTTTCCTCTGTAAAATACAAGAATCCTTAGAGATGGGGGGAGGGTTTTGGGAAGTGATAGGTCGGGCAAAGAGCATAAAGAAATATCACGATTTATAGGAATGAATGTGTTAATAATAAATAAAAATTAAAATAAAATACAAAAAGACATGCTTTCTTTTTAGCAGATGCAAAAAGCTATAAGAGAAAAATCTGAGATGGTTTAACTAGAAGATGAGATGAAAAGGCTAGAAAAAAGAGAAGGGAAAAAAGAAATAAAAGAAGGTAGGGAGAAAGAAAAATAAAGTACTGTATCAAAAGTAGAAAGGAATAAAATGAAAAAGGCAGAAAAGAAGTCAACAATTGAAGGACAAACATGAAAATCTCTCCTGTAATACATTTTGAACTACAATCTACTCCACTTGGTTTATGTGGTGTTGAATAAATTCTGCAGCCCAGAAGGAAAGCTCACCTTTGCAGTCCACTCTCCCAACTTTCTCTTTGGATTCTACTACTTTGACAGGTCCAAATACTATGTGTACTACCAAATAGTTTATCCCAGTATTAAGCTGGAATCTCTTTTTATTTTTTATAGTAACAAGATACAATATTTCTGCTATTTTTATTTAGAACTTGCTAAAAGTATCTAAACTATTTGCATGAGGCACTCTGCCAACAGAAACTTTCCTCACCCACCTCCATAATACAGAGCCAACAGAGCAATACCATGCCAACTTCATTGCCAAGTATCTCAAGGAAGTATTTTTTGCATGGTCAAAAGTCATACTAAATCACCTGAGTAATTCTCTTCACTTGAGACCAATAAGCCACCCAGGTACAAAAATTAGCTGTCACCATACCTTGAATCTATTATCATCTATCTAGGATCCATAAATGATCCTTTATTAACTGTTTATTTTTTAATTAATTGATTGTTTTAATTGACAAGAAAAATTCATATGTATTTATGGTGTACAACATGATGGTTTAATATATTCACACATTATAGAATGGCTAAATCAAGCTATTCAATGTGTGCATTACCTCACAAACTTACCATTTTTTATAGTGAGAACACAGAATCTACTCTCTTAGCAATTTTCAAATATGCAATATATTGTTATTAACTGTAATCACCATGATGTACCATAGATCTCTTGAACTTATTATTCCTAAGTAAAATTTTGTGTCTTTTCACCAATACCTCCCCAATCCTGTCACCCCTCAGCCTCAGGTAACCACAATTTTACTGTTTCTTTGAGTTTGATTTTTTTTGCACTCCACATATAAGTGAGATCATGCAGTATTTGTCTTTCTGTGTCTGACTTATTACACTTAGCGTAATATCCTCCAGGTTCATCTGTGTTGTTGCAAATGGCAAAATTTTGTTTACTTTGTAAAACCTGAATAGTTTTCCATTATGTATATATACCACATTTGTTTTATCCATTTATCTAATGATGGGCATTTAGGTTGGTCATTGTGAATAATGCTGCGATAAACATGGGAGTGCAGATATCTCTTCAACATACTGGTTTCATATCCTTTGGACATATATGCAATACTGGGAATGCTGGATTATATGGTAATTCGTTTTTTAATTTTTTGAGGAATTTCCTGTTTTCTGCAATGGCTGTACTAATTTACACTCGCATCAACAGTGTGCAAGAGTTTCCTTTTCTTCATATCCTCCGCACCACTTTCTTTTTGTCTTTGAATAATAGCCATTGTAACAGGTGTGATGTGATATCTCCTTGTGGTTTTGGTTTGCATTTCTCTGATTAGTGATGTTGAGCATATTTTCATATACCTCTTGGCCAGTTCTATGTTTTCTTTTAAAAAATGTCTATTCAGGTCTTTTGCCCAGTTTTTAATTGTTTCTTATTATTGAGTTGTTTGAGTTCCTTATACATTTTGGTGGGGTGGGTACAATGTCCTATTTTATTTATTAATTTCTTAATTTATTTCTTTGTTAAATTGTACATGTTTGTGGGGTGTGGGGTGTTGTTTCAATACATGCATACATTGTATAATGATCCAATTAGGGTAGTTAGCATATCCATCGCCTAAATATTTATCACATTTTGTGGTTATAACATTCAAGATTCTATTTTCTAGCTATCTTAAAATATACAATATTATTAGTTATAATTGCTCTAGAACACCAGAACTTATTCTTCCTATTTAACTGTAACTTTGTGCCATTAACGAGCCTCTCCCTATCCCCTCCATTCTCCTATACTCCTCAGCCTCTGGTAACCATAATTCTATTCTCTACTTCTAGGAGAACAATTTTTTTAGATTTTACATATGAGTGAAATCACGCAATATTTGTCTTTCTGAGCCTGGCTTACTTCATTTAACATAATGGGCTCCAGGTTCATCCGTGTTGCCACAAATGGCAGGATTTCATTGTTTTTTTTTAAATAACCACTGTTTATATATACCACATTTTATTAATCAGTGTTTCCATTAATAAACATTTCTATTGAATGTTCATTCTGTTGAATAGCCATCTCTTGGCTGTTGTGAATAGCACTGCAATGAATATAGGAGCACAGATACCTCTTCAACCTACTGATTCTATTTCCTTTGGATATGTACCCGGTAGTGTGATTGCTGGATCACAGGTCGTTCTATTTGTAATTTTGGAAGAACTTCCATACTATTTTTCATGATGGCTGTACTAATTTACATTCCCACCAACAGCATATAAAAGTTCTCCTTTCTCTGCATCCTTGCCAACATTCAATATTTTTTGTCTTTTCTACAATAGCCAGTTTCACTGGGGTGAGGTGATATATCATTGTGGTTTTGTTTTGAATTTCCCTAATGATTAGCAATGTTGAGCATATTTTCATACACCTGTTGGACAGCTGTATGTCTTCTTTTGAGAAATGCCTATTCAGCTCTTTTGCCCAGTTTTTTAAATGAATCATTTGTTGTTTTGCTGTTGTTTCAGTTACTTACATTTTCTGGATATTAGCCCCTTTTCAGATACATAGTTTGCAGATACTTTCTCCCATTCTGCAGGTTGTCTCTTCACTTCATTGATTGTTTCTTTTGCTGTGCAAAAGAAGCTTTCTAGTTTGATGTAATCCCATTTGTCTATTTTTGCTATGTTGCCTATGCTTTGGAAATTTTGCCTGAAAAAGCCTTGCCCAGCCCAATTTCATGAAACATTTCCCCTGTTTTCTTCTAGTAGTTTCATAGTTTAGTTTTGGGTCTTAAATTTAGGTCTTTAGTTCATTTTGAGTTGATTTTTGTGTTTTGTGAGAGACGGGTCTAGTTTTAATCTTCCACATGTAGATACCCAGTTTTCCCAACACCATTTATTGAAGAGACTGTCCTTTCCCCAATGTAGATTCTTGGCTGTAAATGCTTGGAGTTATTTCTGGGCTTTCTTTTCTGTTTCATCGATCTATGTGTCTGTTTTTATGCCAGTATCATGCTGTTCTAGTTACTATAGCTTTATAATATATTTTGAAATCAGGAAATGTGATGCCTCCAACTTTGTTCTTTTGTTCAAGATTGCTTTGGCTATTCAGAATCTTTTGAGATTCCAAACAAATTTTAGGATCTTTCTTCCTATTTCTGTGAACAATGTCATTGATATTTTGATAAGGATTTCATTAAATCTTCAGATTGCTTTGGGTCATATGGATATTTTAATAATATTAATTCTTCAAATCGTGAACATAGGATCTTTTTATTTGTGTCTTTAATTCCTTTCATCAATATTTTATAACAAAGTTTTTGTTGTACAAATCTTTCACCACCTTGGTTAAATTTATTCTTGGGTATTTTATATATTTTTTGGTAGCTATTGTAAATGGGATTACATTCATGATTTCCTTTTCAGTTTCTATACACTATTGATGTATAGAAACACTACTGATTTTTGTATGTTGATTTTTTTTCTTGCAACTTATTATTTCTAATAGTTTTTTTTGTAGAGTCTTTAGGGCTTTCTGTATATGTGATAACGTCATCTGCAAAACAGTATAATTTGACTTCCTCCTCTTCCACTTGAATGCCTGCCCTTTTTTTTTTTTTTGTCTGATTGTTCTGGCTAGAATTTTCAGTACTATGTTAAAAAAAATTGGTGTAAGTGGGTATCCTTGTCTTGTTTCAGATTTTTGGGCAAAGCTTTTAACTTTTGTCTGTTCCATATATTAGCTGTGGATTTGTTGTATATGGCCTTTATTGTGTTGAGGAATGTTTCTTCTATACTCCTTATACATTTTGAATATTAACCTCTCATCAAATCTATGGTTTAAAAATATTTTTTCTCATTCTGTGGGTTGTATCTTCAATCTGTTGATTGTCTCCTTTGGTTTGCAGAAGGTTTATAGTTTGATAGAATCCCATTTGTCTATTTATGCTTTGGTTGCCTCTGCTTTTGAGGTCACATCCAAAAAATCTTTCCTGGGCCAGCCCGGTGGCGCACTGCTACAGTGTGCCACTTGGGAGCGCAGCGGCGCTCCCGCTGAGGGTTTGGATCCCCCATACAGACCAGCGGCTCACTGGCTGAGCGAGGTGCGGGCGTAACACTGAGGGTTGCGATCCCGTTTCTGGTCCCGGTCCGGTACGGGCGCGACACTGAGGGTTGCGATCCGTTGCTGGTCACGAAAAAAGACAAAAAGGAAAAAAAAAAAATCTTTCCTGAGACCAATGTCATGAAGTTTTTCCCCTGTGGTTTCTTGTAGTAGTTTCACAGTTTCGGACTTATGTTTAAATCTTTAATTCATTTTGAGTTGATTTGTGTTGATGGCGTGAAAAGAGGGTCCAAAATTATTCTTTTGAATGTGGATATCCAGTTTTGCCAGTATAATTTATTAATTAAATCCTTTCTCTATTGTGTGTTCTTGGCATCTTTGTCAAAATTCAATTGACAATAAATGCATGAATTTATTTTTGGCCTTTCTATTTAGTTCCATTGGTCTATATGTCTTTTTCGTGCGAGTACCATGCTGTTTTGATTATTATAGCTTAGTAGTAGATTTTCAAATCAGAGAATATGATGCTTCCAGCTTAGTTCTTTTTTCTCAAAATTGCTTCTCATGGTTCAGTACAAATTTTAGGATTGTGATTCAATACACATTGTTGGATTGTTTTATTCTATTATTGTGAAAAATAACAATTAAAGTTTGATTGGAATTATTTTTTTCCTGTGAAAAATGTCATTGGATTGCACTGAATCTATAGATCACTTTGGGTAGTATGGACATTCTAACAATATTAATTTAATTCTTTCAGTCCACAAACATGCAGTATCTTCCCATTCAATTTGTGTCTTCTTTAATTTCTTTTATAAATGTTTTTTAGTTTTCGGTGTATGGATCTTCTACTTCTTTCACTATATTTATACCTAAATATTTTATTTTTATATCTATTGTAAATGGTATTGGTTTTTTTTTATTCCTTTTTTGAACGGTGTATGGATCTTCTACTTCTTTCACTATATTTATACGTAAATATTTTATTTTTATATCTATTGTAAATGGTATTGGTTTTTTTTTATTCCTTTTTTGAATAGTTTGTTTTTAGTGTATAGAAACACTACTGATTTTTGTGTATTGCTTTTGTATCCTGAAAATTTACTGAATTTGTTTGTTACTAAATGTTTACATTTTTTTATTCTAACAATTTTTTGATGGAGTCTTTGTTATATATAAGATCATGTTGTCTGCAAGGACAGACAATTTTTACTACTTCCTATCTGATTTGGTTTCTTATTTCTTCCTCTTGCTGAATTGCTCTGGCTAGGACCTATATTAATGTGTTTCATAGAAATGTCAGGAGTGGGGATCCTAGTCTTGTTCCTGAATTTAGCAGAAAAGCTTTCAACTTTTCACTGTTCATTATGATGTTAGCTATGGGTTTGTCATATATGGCCTTTACTGTGTTGAGATGCATTCCATCTATACTTAATTTGTTGAGAGTTTTTATCATAAAAGGATGTTAAATTTTATTGAATACTTTTTCTCCATCTATTGAGATGATTGTGTTTTTTTGTCCTTCATTCAGTTAATGTGGTATATCACATAGATTTGCATATGTTGAATCTCCATGTATCCCAGAGAAAAATCCCATTTGATCATAGTGAAGAAGTCTATTAAGATGTTACTGAATTGGTTTGCTAGTCCTTTTTGAGGATTTTTGCATGTGTGTTCACCAGGGTTATTGGCCTATAAATTTTTTTCTCATAATGTTCTTATCTGACTTCAATATCAGGGTAATGCTTGCCTCATGAAATGAGTTTGGAAGTTTTCCCTTCTTTTCAACTTGAAACAGTTTAAGAAGAATTGATATTAGTTCTTTTTTGAACATTTGGTAAAATTCAGCAGCAAAACCATCAGGTCCTGGGCTTTTCATTGATGAGAGACTTTTTATTACTGATACAATCTCTTTACTCATTATTGATCTCTTTAGACATTCTATTCTTTATGATTCAGTCTTTGTAGGTTATGTGATTTTAGGAATTTATCCATTTCTTCTAGGTTATCTAATTTGTTGGCATGTAATTGTTTATAATAATTTCTTATGATCTTTTGTATTTCTGTGGTATCAGTGACAACATCTTCTCTTTCATATCTGATTTCATTTATTTTTGCCATGATCTTTATTATTTTCTTCTTTCTACTAACTTTAGGCTTAGTTTTTTCTTCTTTTTCCAGTTCTTTGTGGTGTTATGTTACATTTTTTATTTGGGATCTTTTCTGATGTAAGCACTTATTGCTATAAAATTTTCTCTTAGAACTACTTTTGCTGCATCCCGTAAGATTTGGTACATTGTGTGTCCATTTTCAGTTGTCTCAAAAATATTTTAAGATTTCCCTTTTAATTTCCTCTTTGACTCATTGGTAACAAGAACCTATGGACATATAAGACCAAAAAATGCAGGATTGTGATTCCTAAAAGGAAAAACTGAGGTGATTTCTACCTTGATTTAATTACCAACACTTAAATAAAGGTTGGGGGAATGTAAAGAGGCCTCAGTTGGCCAAACTGAGTTGAGGAGATGGAAATCAACTTTTGAGAGACTGAGGCACCTGGAAGTTATGAGACAAAGTTCCTGAAACTAGGCATCTATAAACAAAAAGAGGTCTACACAGGTGACCCATTGATTCCTTGCTGAGTACTAGGCTTGACATGCTTAGAAGTAATTCTGCTTCTGGGATAGCCAAATAATGTCTTTCTAGATTGGCTTTCCTGCAGAAAACAACCTAAACTCTGGACAAAATGAAAAAAAAAATACCTGAAAGAACTGGATAGTGCAAAACAGCAGGTATACTCTGGAACTTGGAAGAAGTTTTTATACAGCCTCATGCTAAGAAAGCCGTACTTGGCACCAGGTGAAGAGGCTAAAACTCAATTTAAAAAAAACAACAAAAAAACCCAAAAAACAAAACCATTGTTTTTCAGCCTGAAAACCCAGAGTACAGTTGCTGGAAAATTGGGGGGGGGGCATCCAGGAAAAGAGAACACTACAGAGGGAGAGCCACAAATTCTGTGCACACACTCTGCCAAAATCTTTGGGTGGCCCCTAACCATGAATGCATGGAGCAGACTTCAAGCCACTTAGCTGAGCATAAGAGAATGTAACTGCTATCCAAAAGACAGAATTTGCAGTCTGAGTCCAACCAAGGTAATTTCCTAATAAAAAAAATAAAATAAAATAAGTACCATTTTTGGAGTAATATAGCAGAACCAGAGATACCACAAGACAACATAAACAATACCAAGAGTCTAATTCAAAATTACTCAACATATAGAGTAACAGGAAAATATGACTTATTCTCAAAAGGAAAGATAATCAACAAAGACAAACCCCAAGGTGAAATTAGCAGACAAGGACTTTGTAGCAGCTATTATAATTATAATAAAGGAAATAGAAAAAGCAATATTTATAATAAATGAAAAGATAAGAAATTTCAGCAGACAAATAGAAGGTATGAAAAAGAATCAAAGGAAAATTCTAGAAATAAAAAATAGAATATCCGAAATTTTAAAATTCATTGTATGTGTTTAACAACATAATGGAAATGAGAGAGAAAAAAACATCAGTTAACTTGAACACATTAAATAATTATTACTTTGAGAACAGAGATAAAACATTAAATATATATGTATTATACATACATGATATTTATATAAATCAGTGTTTAATAGTACTAAGTGGTCTAACATCCATGTTGTGGTAGTACGAGAAGAATAGGAGGGAAAAAATAGGGCAGAAACAATTCTGAGAACATAATAGCTAGATATTCTGAAATGTGGTAAAGACATTTACAGATTCAAAAAGATGAGTAAAAGTAGAGTGGATACAAATGAAGAAAACTACAGCTAGGCAGATCATAATGAAACTGCTGGAAACTAAAGATAAAGGTAAATTCTTGAAAGCAGCCAGAGTATAACACATTTACACAAGTAAAGGAACAAATAATTGAAATGGCCATTGGATCTTAATCAGAAAAAACAGAGACCAGAAAACAGTGGAACAACATCTTGTAAAAGGATGAAAGGAAAAAACAAATCAACCTAAAATTGTACATGTGGCAAATATATATTTAAAAAATAAATACATTTTTAGACATTTAAAAAGTGAGAAAATTTTTATCAGTAGACCTGCATTACAAGAACTGTTACAGGAATTTCATCAGACAAAAAATAAAAAAAGTGCAAAATGGCAAGTGAAATACATAAAGGAAGGCAGAGTACGAGAAATTCCAAATACATGAATAAAAGAAATTATTTTTCTAATTTTTAAATTACTTTAAAGGATAATTAACTGTTTAAAAATATTATGTATTGAACAAAGTAGTGTAGCTAATAAGCAGATAGTGAAAATAAAATGAAAAAGCTAATAATACTAAAAAGTGGGCTTTTAAAAAATCAATAAAATTAACAAATTTAAGCTACCAGAAAAAGAGAGAAGGTACAAATTACCAATATTAAGATTGACAAAAGAGACATCACTACAGATATTATAAATATTAGAAGGACAATAGGAATATTCTGGATAACTCAATGCCAAAAAATTCAAACACTGTATGAAACAGAAAAACTCCTTGATAAATACAAATTAACAAAACTGAACCAAGAAGAAAGAAATTGAATTTTTTTTTTTTTTTTGTCTTTTGTCTTTTTCCGTGTCCGGCAACGGATCGCAACCC
>NW_007727964.1:94098-123901 GCF_000696425.1 Galeopterus variegatus
ATAAATACAAATTAACAAAACTGAACCAAGAAGAAAGAAATTGAATTTTTTTTTTTTTTTTTTTTTTTTGTCTTTTGTCTTTTTCCGTGTCCGGCAACGGATCGCAACCCTCAGTGTTGCCCCCATACCGGACCGGGGACCGGCAACGGGATTGCAACCCTCGGTGTTGCTCCCGTGCCTCGCTCAGCCAGTGAGCGGGAACCGGTCTGCATGTGGGATCCGAACCCTCGGGCGGGAGCGCCGCCGCGCTTCCCAAGCGGCGCACTATCCAGTGCACCACCGGGCCGGCCCCAAGAAACTGAATTTTTAATTTAAATCCTTCCCATTAAATTGTTATATTGGTGAATTCCATGAATTATTTAAGGAAGAAATAAAACCAACCCCACACAAAGTCTTTCAGAAAATAGAAGAGAAGCAAATGCTCACCGACTTATTATCCAAACTGACATTATCAGAAAACGAAAACTACAGAGCAATCTCTCTTATGAACATAAATTCAAAATTCCTTGAACATATTAGAATATTATATCCAGTAAGATACAAAAAGAATATAACGTGACAAAGTAGGGTACATCCCAGGAAAGCAAGATTGATTTCACATTTGTAAATTAATGGCATAACTCACCATTTTAACAGAATAAGGAGAAAGCCATACAATCATTCCAATAGAAACAAGAAGAATATTTGATAAAATTTAATACTCATTTATGATAAAAATTCAACAAACTAAGAATAAAAAGAAAAATAGCTCTTCTTGTATTGTTTGTAAGCTGCACCCAAACTAGAATCTCTCCTATACCCATAGAACGCTACTTTCTGTGTCTAAGATTTCCCTACACCTGAAATTGGGAGTATCACAAATAAAATGTTATTTCCACATTTATCTATTACCTACAGGTGATAACGATAAAAACAAACAAATAATAGATTATAATAGCCACTTGTGTTCAATGAATTCCATGTGAAATTCTTTATTAATGATAAGTTTCTAGATTCATCCATTTCATACAAAATTAAAAAACCATTCTGACTTATTTTCCTTCTTAGAAGACGATTACAGATACTAATTAATATTTAAATCAATATTCCTAGGAAATAAACCCAAAGCCATCTACAATCTGTTCCTTGGTTATCTGAATGTTTTCATGTTTAGTATATGCAGGGTTACAATCTCAACCGGAATGTAATCGCTTCCTTTTTCTGTACACAGGGGTTCACAAACTTTTTCTAAAAAGGACCAGATAGTAAATATTTCAGGCTTTTCAGACCAGACAATTTCTGTTGCAAATAGTCAACCCTTCTGTCTTAGTGCAAAAGTCATGATATATATTACATAAGCAAATGGGTGTGGCTGTGTGCCAATAAAACTTAATTTACAAAAACAGTGACCAAGGTTTGGCTGTGGGCTATAGTTTTCTAATCTTTTCCCTATAATATCTTTTCCCTCATTCAAAACATTGTTCAAAATGTATTTTACCATTAGGACTTGGAGGACAAAACCACTTTGCTTACTCTCTAATATTTGCAGTCACTCTAGAAAAATAAATGAATAAGAAATTTAAATGAAAGTATTTGGGGGAACTGCTAAGAAATGTTTTCTGTATATTTGCCTTCTTTCTGCTATTAAAGTATAAATTACTCAGAAATAGAAATCCAAATCTCCCATTACTATGCACACAAAGGATGAACGGAAATTTAAATGAAAGTATTTGGGGGAACTGCTAAGAAATGTTTTCTGTATATTTGCCTTCTTTCTGCTGTTAGAGTATAAATTACTCAGAAATAGAAATCCAAATCTCCCATTACTATGCACACAAAGGATGAACAAAAATAGGTCATAATCATGTTGGTCGAGGTGATATTAATGTAATCTTACGTATCCAATTGATGCATGAAAAAATCTCAGCAAAGAGAAGGGCAGTCACTTTAAACCTTTGTTTGATCTGTTTCTAGAGTGATCAGGTAGTTTGTAGCACAGCCAAGGGAAGAATAGATAGCCATGTGGTATTTATTCTCTTTGGTTTGTAAGACTGGATGGATTAACACAATGAAAATAAATTTTACAGTATGTGCATGGGGCTGTATTTGGTAGATATATATTCACAACACCTATTTGGACTATGTGGTTAGAACTGCAATAAAAAAAATTAATCCAGGAACAAATACTAGTATTAAGCCTCCTTACAAGTGCTTTTAATTAAGAGTTAGCTTTAAAATATTAGCTAAATAATTCCATAGCATTCCATTCTCCCCAATAATCCATTGACAAGCTCTCTTTATCTAGGACTAGTGTATCTTTAGCAGTAAAATAAATCTAGTTCCAATCAACAAAGTGACCATATTATTATAGTCCCCTGGATACTACATTTAGCATACACAAATGTCACACACCTGTCCTGCTGGAGAGCTCTGGCTCACACATGGTTTGCCCTGGCTCAGTTTGCCTTATTTTGAAGTCATAAGGACCCTACTCCTCCATTCCCATGCTACAGCTTTCATGCATTGTGGGTAGCTCCCATCCACCTCTGACAATATTTGTGTCGAGCCCTCAAGATAGAGGTCTTGTATTTCTCCCATCCATGCAGTGTTGTCAAGTCTAGAGTATCTTCAGCTAAATCAGATGACTTCTACACATGCACTCTGTAAGGAATAATAAGTATCAACACAGGCAGGCAGAATCTTTATTTCTAGAGCATCTACTCTTCAACCTAACTTTCCTTTGGCTAACATTTAATTGGTACTTTGGGATATGTGCTTGAAACAAGAGGAGTTCATCACCACATCCTCGCAGCCTAGCACAATGCCTATCTATGTCTGTTTAATTAACAGTGAATCAATGACCTTAAAATGGCAAATTCATAGTTCTTTAGAAGAATTTGTTCTCTATCTCTCAATTGTACTGTTCTATTATCTGTTACAACCAATTTACTTGAAAAATTAAAGCTAAACTTTCCATACTTCCTGGTTTTTAAATCAACCAATACTATATGGTTAGGGTAGAGTTATTAGTAAGAGGGACACAAAATTATTTTCTATGTCCCCCACTAATTAGGAACAGAAAGGCCCAGAAGAGAGAATATATTTTCCATTTTAATTTTCAACCTTCCATAAAATCATTAATTTCATTCATGAGAAAACCCTTCTTTTTTTTCATAAAACCTGGGAAATCAAGAATAATTTCTACTACCTTATTGAAACAGAATTACCTTCAGACATTCCTGTGTTATGTGTGTATATACTTCTTTTTTTCAGTCCACCTAAGCTTGAGTACAGACAAAGTATGCCTGGAGGGAAAACGTGGTAGTTTAAGGAGTTACTTCAATCTCAAATCTCATTTGAATTTATTTTTTTCCATATTTAGAATTAATATCCAGAGCAATCAGACTTCCATGAGCCATGCCACTGCACTACTGATTCAGGTAAAGAGAGACCCCATATAACTTAGGCCCCAGTCGTGACCCCTATCACAACGGTCTTGTGGAATGCTAACTTTGGGGACTATTTATCTTTCAGTATCTGATCCCTTTATAGATGAGAAATATATAACACCATGGCTTGTCCAGCCTACTCTACCTCCACTAGCCCAGAGTTGCCTTTTAGTTTCTTCTTTCCTGAATAGCACAGATCCAAAGGGCAGCTGATGCATTCTGAAAAGACAAAGGTAAATACATTGAAAGAAAAGGGAAAATGTAACAACTAATCAATGTTGCTTATGGGCTCCCACTTTGTGCCCTACACTGTGCATTCGGGAAGTGTAAATGTATGAGCAAAGTGTGTGAGTGTATATAAGTACAAAAGAAGTTTAACATACAGTCAGTCTTCTCCACTCTTGTAATCTAGCAGAGGCAAAATTGACCCAGCTGAAACCAAAAAAGTATTATTAACTCAGACACAGTAATCATAACAAATGTTCAAAAAGGGGGACATTATGTTATATGATTATATAGAGTTACTTTTGATTTTCCTATCAGTGACATTCAACAGTAATCTTTATTGGCTGCCTATACAATTACTAAGAAATCACCTTACTTATTCAAACTGTTTATGCTGAGCCCTTCCCAGTAAAGCTAATCTAAAGCTATCACTCTATGGAATATAGCACAGAGGCTAAGCACAAACTCTGCAGCTGGGCTGCCTGTGCTCATGTTTGACTTTAGTAGATATGTGGCCCTGGGCAAGTTATTGACCTCCCTGAGTCTCAGTTTCCAAATTCATAAAATGGGGTATTTCTAGAATGTTCCTCATGAGATTACAATGGAGATTGAATAAATTCATATCATTTTTAGTACAGTGTCTGCTGGCAAGCACCATATAAGTATTCACTATTATTTCTAGTACAGTGCCTGGTGGCAAGCATTATGCAAGCATTTGCCATCATTTGTGGTTTCTACCACCACATGGCTGACCTCCCGCAAGATGTCAATGTAATTTGAGAATGACTGACTAGCATAGCACCCTGCAATTGGAAGTCTATGATTGATGAATGAGAGAATCCCAGCCAAGTAGGGTGCAGATAGGTTGAGTGTGCCCAGAAGACACTAGAATATATGATTTGAAAAAAATTGTCCTGATCTTTCCATTTCTCTGAGAAAGGAAGCGGGGTCATCTTAGAGTGTTAAGAAGTCTTTACAACAGACGCTGAAAACTTAGATAAAAATACTGAAACTATGTCTCAGTGTGCTACTTTTATGGCTAGCTGAAGCCTCAACTAGCTAGGGAGAAAGAAGCGGTGACGCACACTGGCTAGTTGAAATGTTTTGTAAAGATTTTTTTTTCAAAAGTCATTTTCTCATATATTGTTTGCAGTGTCTTCACAACATCTTTATAAGGTAGAAAGTGCAGTTATCCTTATTCTCATTTCTTTTTTCCATGGGGCAACTATGATTTAAACACATAATGCTTTCACAGAAGAATGGAATTAATCCCAGTTTGGCCGACCCTCAATCTCATTCTCTTTCTAGTCTTCATCACTGTAAACTTGAATTTCCATAACTCCTGATAAAAATGAAGAAAATAGGGCTTTAAATTACTTGAGAAGAGGCCTTAACCTGATTTTTATTAATTTATGTTTTATATTTGTATCCAAGAGAAATCAAAGAGCATTATTTACTCTGTCTTTTTCCCAAATCCTCCTGGCTCTTTCCCATAAGGGAGAGTCACCTAGTTCAATCAATAAACACACAACCTTCAATTTTACATTGTCAGTCTCCATGAACTTCCTTTTCATTATTTCCTGGATTCTTTAAGTTAGTCCCACATGGCTGACAGACAACTGATGTCTACACCCCTCCCCCCACATCTTCCAGACAAGGAAAAAAAATCCCCATAATCAAGGTGCAAAGAGTAGCAAGTGTGAGAAGTTTTTCTGAACTGGTAAAAAATGTTCATCCTCCACCCTCTTATTGAATAATTTATTTATTCATATGTTCAACAAAGTATTTACTAAGAACCTATGATGAGCTAACCTCTGGAAAAGGTGCGGAAAAAAACATTTAAAAAATAATAAAATAAACCCTAACCTAAAAGAGCATATGTCCAGTGGAAGAGCCCAGTTGTAATGCTGTATTATAATGCTGTATGCTAAATGCTCAGAATGTCTAGGGAAGGCTTCCCGAAATAATAAAATAAACCCTAACCTAAAAGAGCATATGTCCAGTGGAAGAGCCCAATTGTAATGCTGTATTATAATGCTGTATGCTAAATGCTCAGAATGTCTAGGGAAGGCTTCCCGGGGGAGTAATACAACATATGAAAGACCCAGATCTTATAGCCTCACTAAATATTTGAAAAAGAAGAAACATCTATTTCCACTGAAATGCCACCAGGATCACTGCAAGTTGACCTGGGACAAGGTAGAAAACAGGGAGAGGGAAGAGTTGGTGTTCCCCCTCCCCCATCCAAATATTTTTACATATAGCTGAAATCAGCATTGAGACAGCTTTAAAGTGAGAGAAATATCCATCAGACAACACGGCGATAAATGGCTGGGGTGGGGGAGGGATTCCATTCATCTTCCACCTTGCTGTCACAGGAAGGGATGCCTGAAGGGCGTCTTACACCCACTTCACTACTTTCTTCAGCCCCACAAATGTTTCCAGATTCATTGGAAAGGTCAGGCAAAAATCAGTGACCCTAGGTGATAAGAAAAAGTATACAAATAAAATACAAGAATGGTGAGGCTCTGGCTGAGAGAAGCAGAAAGAATGAGATACAAACAGAAAAGAAGAGGGGCAGGGTATTATCTTCTTCTTTGTTGTTTTTCCCTAGGCAGATATTAAGCCATTTATTGCTTGTTTGTTTGTTTGTTTGTTTGTTTGTTTTATTTTGTTCCCTCTTTTTTTTTTTTTTTAGCTCCCACATGTAAGTGAGAACATGCAGTATTTCTCGTTCTGTGCCTGGATTATTTCACTCCACAGATTTTTCTCCAAGCTCATCCTTGTTGCTGTGAATGGCAGATTTCATTCATTTTTACGGCTGAGTCAAATTCCATTGTGTATATGTACCATATTTTCTTTATCCAATCATCTGTTGATGGATGTTTAGGTTGGTTCCACATCTTGGCTATTGTGAACGGAGCTATGATAAACATGGGAGTTCAGGTATCCTTTTGACTTGATGCTTTCTATTCCTTTGGGTAAATGCTGGATTGCTGGGTAACATGGTAGTTCTATCTGTAGTTGTTTGAGAAACATCCATACTGTTTTCATAATGGCTGCACTAATTTACAGTCCCACCAACAGTGTAGGAGAGTTCCCCTTTCCCTGCATCCTCACCAGCATTTGTTATTCTCTGTCTTTTTGATAATAGTCAGTTTAACTGGTGTGAGATGATAGTTCAATATGGTTTCGATTTGCATTTCTCTGATGCTTAGTGATGCTGAACATTTTTTCATATACCTGTTGGCCATTCATATGTCTTCTTTTGAGAAATGTCTATTCAGCTCATTTTTTAATTGGGTTATTTGCCCTTTTTTTCAAATGGGGTTATTTGTTTTTTTACTATTGAGTTGTTTGAATTCCTTTTATATTTTAGAAATTAGCCCCCTGTCGAATGTGTAGTTTGCAAATGTTTTGCCCATTCTGTAGGTTGTCTTTTTGCTCTACTGATTATTTCATTTGCTGTGAAGAAGCTTTTTAGTTTGATAAAATCCCATTTGTTTATGTTTGCTTTTGCTGCCTGTGCTTTAGAGGTATTATTCATAAAATTTTTGCCTAGTCCTGTGTCCTGGAGCGTTTACCCTGTGTTTTCTTCTAGAAGTTTTATAGCTTCAGGCCATATGTTTAAGTCTTTAATCTATTTTGAGTAGATTTTTGTATTCTATGCATGGATATACAGTTTCCCTAACACCATTTCTTGAAGAGGTTGTCCTTTCCCCAATCTGTATTTTTTGCACCTTTATCAAAGATTAGTTGGCTGTAAGTATGTGGGTTTATTTCTTGGTTTTCTGTTCTAGTCCATTTGTACAAGCATCTGTTTTTATGCCAGTGCCATGCTGTTTTGGTTGCTATAGTTTTCTAGTATAATTTAAAGTCAGCTAGTGTGATGCCTCCCACTTTACTCATTTTGCTCAGGATTGCTTTGGCTATTTGAGGTCTTATGTTGGTCCATGTGAATGTTAGGATTTTTTTTTCTATTCTGTGAAGAGTGTCATTGGTATTTTATAGGGATTGTATTGGATCTGTAGATCACTTTGGGTAGTATGGACATTTTCATAGCATTAATTCTACCAGTCCATGAGCATGGAATGTCTTTCCATTTTTCTGTGCTCACTTTCATTTCCTTTTTTTTTTTTTNTGTTTTCTTCTAGAAGTTTTATAGCTTCAGGCCATATGTTTAAGTCTTTAATCTATTTTGAGTAGATTTTTGTATTCTATGCATGGATATACAGTTTCCCTAACACCATTTCTTGAAGAGGTTGTCCTTTCCCCAATCTGTATTTTTTGCACCTTTATCAAAGATTAGTTGGCTGTAAGTATGTGGGTTTATTTCTTGGTTTTCTGTTCTAGTCCATTTGTACAAGCATCTGTTTTTATGCCAGTGCCATGCTGTTTTGGTTGCTATAGTTTTCTAGTATAATTTAAAGTCAGCTAGTGTGATGCCTCCCACTTTACTCATTTTGCTCAGGATTGCTTTGGCTATTTGAGGTCTTATGTTGGTCCATGTGAATGTTAGGATTTTTTTTTCTATTCTGTGAAGAGTGTCATTGGTATTTTATAGGGATTGTATTGGATCTGTAGATCACTTTGGGTAGTATGGACATTTTCATAGCATTAATTCTACCAGTCCATGAGCATGGAATGTCTTTCCATTTTTCTGTGCTCACTTTCATTTCCTTTTTTTTTTTTTTACTTTTTTTTACTTTTTATTTTTATTGAATCAAAATTGATTATACATATTTTTGGTGTTCAGCATTGAGATAAGTTGATCAAATCAATATTACTAGCATATATATTGTCACAAATCATAATTATTCTTTATGCCCCTTGTCCAGCCTCTCCCCATCCCACCCTTCATCCCCCCTCCCCCCTCTGTTCACCCTAGATTTCTTCTCTCCTTCTGAAAGAATAATGGTTACTCTGTTGATTTGTTGCCTAGATGATCTGTCCAATGCTGAGAGGTGTGATAGTGGCTGTGGTGGGCCCCCCACATGGAGGTGATGTTTTTTGGCATGCTCCTTGGTGCTAGCAGTGTGCCTTGTTGTGGGGAGTGTCTGGTCCCTGGCTCCATACCTCAGGTCCCTGGGTGGGCCCTGAGGTGCTGGTGATGTGCCTCGTTGTGAGCACAGGGTCTGGTCCCCACTCCATACCCCAGGCCCGTAGGAGGGGCTCTGAAGCACTGGCAGCGTGCCTGGTTATGGGTGGGGGCTTCAGTCCCTGACTCCATGCCCTGGGTCCCTAGGCAGGCCCTGAGGCACTGGCATGGTATGCCTGGTTGTAGGAGGGGGTCCAGAGCCATTCTCCATGTCTCAGGTCCCTGGGTGGGTCCTGAGGTGCTGGCGGTGTGCCTAGTTGTGAGCGGGGGTTCCGGTTCCTGGCTCCATACCCCAGGTCCCAGGGTGGGCCCTAAGGCACTGCATGGTGTGCCTAGTTGTGGGAGGAGGTTGGGTCACCACTCCATGCCTTGGGTCACTGGGCGGGCCCCAAGGTGCTGACAGAGTTTCTGGTTGTGGGAGTGCGGTCTGGTCCCTGGCTCCATACCTTATGTTCCCTGGTGGGCCCCAACATGCTGGTGGTATGCCTGGGGCAGAACTAATTTTTTGTCCTTTGCTTACTTCTAAATCAGGGGAACCTCCTGTGGGAACCAGTACTTGAGCTGTGTGGTTGAGCTAAATTGCTGCTTTGCTGCTGTTTCCCTAGGGGAGGCTTTTTGTGCAGCTCAGGGTTTAATCATTGACTCATAGGTACTTCCAGCTCTCCAGAGACCCGGTGGATCTGGGTTGTGTAGAAACTCTGATCTGGGCCGGAGTTTTTTCATCAAACTGCACCCCATGCAATTCTGCATTCTCGGCCAGTCTCCTCTGAGTGATCCTGCACTGATCAAGGGGTGGATCAGCTGTCCTTGCTGTGTCCCTGTGTTCTCCCAGTGGGCCTGTCTCCCCCACTGCCTGTGCTGCAAACAGTTCCCATGGGATGGGCCCTGTGCCAGTCCCTTGCAATGACTCACTGGCCTCTGAATGTCTCCCCTTTTTCAGCTGTTCTGGTTCTTCACTCCTGCATGGGTCCGCAGGAACCCTATTAGTGGTCTTGCTGTCCTGGGGGCCACCAAGGCCCTCTTCTCCCCTGCCACCTCCAAGTAACTCCATCTGAAGGGCGCAGCTGTGGCTTCTGCCAGCTCCTGCTCCATGCGCTCAGCAGTTCCAGCTTTAAAGCATCTGCAGCATGCTCAAAGCAGTATTTTCTTTCTCTCATCATGGTTTCTCCTGCCTTCATGAACCCTGTAGGTCTCTCCTCCTCTTCCCCTGAGCTCCAGTGGCCCCAGCTTGGCTGATGTTACATTTTTATAGTTTTAAATTCGTTGATTTGTGGGAGAGAGTGATGCTGGGGACCATCTATTCCACCATCTTGACTGGAACTCCCTCTCAAGCCATTTATGAAGCAAAAATGAATATTAGGAACTTGACACAAGTAAACAAGAATTACTTGTTTTACTGTTGTTAGGATTTTGTCTTTCCTTTGTTCTTTCTTTGTTTTAAATTTCTTTTTTATTTTTTGAAGCATTCTGCTATCCTGCCAGAAGTAGTCTTTCAACAGAGATACAAAGAAAAAAAAATCAAGTAAATATCTCCTAATCCAGCCATCTAATTCAGTTTTAATGATTCATTACAAAAAATCAATCAATCAATGACGTCAGTAGTTTTGAAATTATAGTTATGAACATGACTGTAGCAAGACTAAAGGATAATGAATGCTAAAGAAATGAGTCTACAAGTGCTAAAATGTATGTGAAAGGGAAATTCCAAGTATGTGTCAGTCTCAAAGGGACAGGGGGATTGGTGTTCAGAAGAGCAACAAATTGAGGTCATATCCTGGGCTGAGGCTGTGTTTACACCCTGATGAAGCAAATGAGTGTGAGAGATGCTCAAGTGGTCTGTCTTTCTGAAGAATAGTTCATCTTTAACTAGAATATCTGGGGGAAAAGGTGTGAATTGGGGGTGAAAGCACTCAGTTTTCTATGCTAGCTGAATTCTTAATGTTGAGTAATTTTAAGGATAAAGGCAATCAAATATCTTTGAACATGACAGGCCCACAATTTCTGACCAGAGTCCTCTAGTATAAGATGGTTATGTTAAGATGAGGTTTAGGAGAAGAGCTGGAGTTGCTTGTGGGGAATAAATAAAGCTGATGTCTACCTGCCCATCATGCTATGACCCACTGGGATTTTCTTGGGAGTAGGGGACTGGCCACTCTGATTGGTCAGGAACTCATTTTGATTGATATGCCTCTGCCATTCTGATTGTTAAATATTGAATATCTCCACTAGAATCACCTCCATGCCTGAAATGTGACCTAGTAACAGAAAAGGAGCCTTTGTCAACAGGTATTGTTTGCTCCCAGCTGAATATTGCAAAGAAAAATCCTGCTGGTGCACTGGCTTTGTCTTACCAAGAACACATCAGCAAGTAGAATCTCCTGGGAACTATCTATGCTAAAATGAATAACTATATGAAGCCAATATATTATACTGTAAATATCAAGGAGACTGGCCCTGAGGAAACCAGGACTGTAAACTGGCAGGTAAGAATCCCTTGGGAAACATAACCCTCCTTATTCATTCATGAATAGATTCTCATCCCAGACCTGGGGAGAAAATATGGAGAAGCCTTGGTCTCCTGAGATGTTGCCAAGTTCAATAACGCCAAAGAGATCTGCAATCCAACCAGGAATAAACCTCCAAGTAATTTTGGACTCTTTCCACCCATTCTGCTCTCCTCATACCCAGGTGACAGTGCAGTCGGCTTTCGGATCCAGCCACTTCTGTGCACAGACTCCCTGCATCATGCACTGCAAACTCTGGAGCTCTCTTTTACAAACTGTTGCTCAGTGTGTAAGAGATGGCAGCCAGGTCAATAATTAAACATGGTAATAAACATGCAAGGTGACAGTCTTTCCATTTGGAAGCTGAGCCACAAAGATGAGTTCAGAACAGTAGATATGCTCTGGAATAAATTCCTCCTCCAGGGCCGAGATTGATGGCTCCACCGAGGTGCTTGCTGAAATCAAAGAGACCTTCAGAAGTCTGGCTCTCAGCAGGCAAAGAAAATAAAGCTACAAAAGGAAGTGGAGGAAAAGGGGAATAGAAAGGGCTACTCTTCTGTATTCAGTGAAGGTGTATTTCCCCCCCCCCCTTTTTCAGGAAAACAACTTTCTTATTTAGTTTTTTTAGAACATATTTTAGTATGGCCACTGTATTGGGACATGTCTCAGACCTCATGAAATATGATAGACATCTGTTCTGATTAAGAAGGCAAAACTATCATGGATG
Organism: Galeopterus variegatus; assembly: GCF_000696425.1. Lineage (NCBI taxonomy): Eukaryota > Metazoa > Chordata > Mammalia > Dermoptera > Cynocephalidae > Galeopterus > Galeopterus variegatus. Next base: position 106,081 of record NW_007727964.1, read on the forward strand.
AATAGGACCAACATTCAGATGCTCCTTGGTCATATCGCACCTCAAGAGTTTAAATTTCATTGTTTTTTGTTTTGTTTTGTTTTGATTTTGTGTGTGTGTTTCTGTGTATATGCATTGATTTTCACAGCACCAACCTTCTAAGACTTCGGGTCCCAGATGGCAAAAAGCCAAGCTCAGACAGTGGTAAGTTCTCAAGGCAGGACAGATACTCGCTTTGCTTCACTTCTAGCACAGCCTACGTGTGACAACATGGCTTTCCTTTTCCTTCGTGTTTTTTACATGTAGATACTGTTTCAAATCCCCAACCAAAGCGCACACCATTCATGGAAACTACAGCATTGGTAGCTGGACTGAAAAGATCAGTGATTTTTTTACCCTGATTAATACCTCTAGTAATAAAATCCCTACACTTGAATGACTCATCAACAAAGATAAGATAGGGGCTGAAGAACTGTCATTACTTATTTACCGGTAGAAATAGAAAAAACATAGATAATCTAAAAATTTCAGTTTGGCTGTCTTTTTCAACTTCTCCACCCACTGAAAAAAAGCTATAGAATTTCAGCACTGGAGGAAAACTTAGAGCTTATCCAATCTGAGTAGGCCAAAATCATTTCATTTCATTTAGCCACATAATATCCCTGTGAGGTTGGGAGCAGCAGGAATTACAAACGGAAAAGCTATGGTAGCAGGAGGCTTCACCTAGGTCATGAGACTTAAATATGGCATGGAACTCCTGGCTTGTAGTCTCATGTCTCTTCTTCAGCAACAATTATTTAACAGAACATACTTTATTCTTTTTTTAAAAAAAATTGATTATATATATATTTGTGGGGTACAGAGTTGAATATGAATACCCATGTAAAATACGTGATGATCAAATCAGTATAATTAGTATATTCATCTTTGCATAACGTGATGATTCTTTGTGACCCTTAACCAATTTCTTGCTAACCCTCCTCTCCCTCCCCTTTCCCTACCTCCTGTAACCACAGTTCTGTTCTCTCCTTTTGAAAATTCAACATGTTATTCTGATTGTTGCTTTTTTCTTTTCTTCCCTTCTTCCTTCCTGTGTTTCTTTCTTCCTACTTATTTATTTTTTACTCCCACTTATGAATGAGGAGATGCGGTGTTTCTATCTGTTCCTGGCTTATTTTGCTTAACACAGTTTTCTCCAAGCTCATCCATGTTACTTCAAATGGCAGAATTTCATTCATTTTTATGGTAGAGTAATACTCCATTGTGTATATATACCACATTTTCTTTGTCCTGTCATCCATGGATGGCAGTCCCTAGAGGCAATCTGTCAAGCTAAAAAAGAGCAACAAGGCGTAAGACCTTCCACTTCAGAATAACCACAGGCCAGTGGGACCACACAAAAGAAAGATCTTGAATGAATGCAAATGAAACAAGGACTGGGGACTGGGAGAATATTCTGTGGCCTAGTGTCTTATGCAATAGGCTGCATTCCAAAAACTTCTAAGCTCGCTTTCTGGTTCAATCCATGTTTATTGGGATGAATTTCCCAAGACACATACTTTCCCCGAGCCCAACTTTCATCTGCCAGGTAGAAGTAACAGTTCTGGTAACTAGGATGTCATGAGAAATACGAATGAGTAAAATAAAAGAAACACTCCTTAGACATAAAGTTTTAGCTATAAAATCATGGACTGTAGAAGTAACAGTTCTGGTAACTAGGATGTCATGAGAAATACAAATGAGTAAAATAAAAGAAACACTCCTTAGACATAAAGTTTTAGCTATAAAATCATGGACTGATAGAGCTGAAAAGTGGCTTTGAATCTATCTTTGAAATATAGAGTAAGAAAAAAGAAAGAAAGAGTAGGTAAATTATACTCTTCCACCTCGGCAGCTATTAGAGACTTGCATATACATGCATTTGCATCTCCAGAACACTGTCATGAAAAGGGAAGAATGAAGAATGGGGGAGATTCACTGATCTGCTTCCACTGCTTCCCTCCACTATGGGGCTCTTTGCTTAGTCCAAAAGGAGGGTTTGACTAGAGCAACAGAGGTAGCCATGAAATAGGGTAAAGTTCATTTCTGGAAACCCTCCATCTATTCTCGTCTTTCCCACAACTGCCAACCCACTGCCCAGCTGTTCTTACCACTATCTTTTGCCATATTCACTAAATGTCTTTATGCTATCCATGATTATCCAAAGCTTCACACGTCTGACCTCACAAAGAATGTCCTCCCTCAAGAAATATGTTCCTTTCCCCTCCAGGCTTCCAAAAGTATGTACTTTTCCACAAACACTTGTGGAGCCCTATTATTTATTAGGCACCAGCTTCGGTTTGTAGGCAGTCTTCTCACCTCACAAAAATTCTCAACCAGATAAAAAAAAGGCAGCTAGTTTCCAAGAGATGCCAATGCTAGAAGCGTCCAATACAGAGCAGGCCAACAGAGCCTGGTACTTACAATCCCCAGAGATTAAGAGGGCAGCAATCCATGTGAGGCAAGGCTGGTGCTTAAGCAGCTGGACAGAATCAGGATCTGACCGTGGCCCTAGCCTTCCTGTTCTCTGACCAACTGCTGAGCCTGAGCTATCGTCAATGGACATGTGAGCAGAAGAGAAGCTCAACTCTGGGCAGCCACCATGCAGCAGATGAGAAGGAACAGCAGATATTGATCTGGTTTGTTTCCTCCATGCCCAAATGACAAATAGTTCTTTTCACAAAAAGTACAATGAGGTCTAATGCACACAAATAGCATCAGAAAGAACAGTTAAGTATTTACAGATTTCTCCATTGACGTTCAAAAAGATGCCCCATTTTTTCTCCATTCAGTTGAAGTGGCATGTCTTCAACTCTCACAGCACTTGTTATGAATAAACCAGACTGGCCTTGTTACCATCTGAAATTCTATTACCATCTAAAATTCAGCCCTGGCCAGCATTCTAAGAAGAATAGCATAATTCTCACCACTGCAAAGTCCAAGGAAATCAGAACATGAACCCATCGCTGATATATTTTCTTCTGATAAACACAATTTTACTGGAACTGCTGACTTGGAATTTAAAATGCAAAGATATTTCATCTGAAAATTCTATAGGGACTTATGGCTTCAAGAAAGTCCATTATACCACTACTGCAATAGTCTGCCTCTTCATTTGGATTCACTATGTTCTTACATCTAGAAGCCCTTTCAAAAAGGTTCAAATCATAATTCCAAATATGAGCCTCCTTCTTCTTTATTATTCACTTTATAATTGTACACTGATAACCAGCATGAAAAATGCTTCATTAAACACTATAGCTAGCAGTATATCCATTCCTGGGTTTTTCAGACTCTGCTACGATCCATGTTTGAGCAAAAAAATATCATTGATTCTGTGTTGATCTGTTTTCTAGGAAGATATGTGAGATGGAAATTGGCAAATTGCAGTTGCACTTTAGAGTGTCTGGTGAAATTATTTTGGATTCTTGATGTATGGGAAAGTGGTTTGGATGGCTGGCCAGACCAGACATCATGCATCCTCGTTCCAGGGAAGCCAAAGCAATACACTGGCCCATTCCAAACCATTGAGGGAAAAAGCTGCTTAATTAGAGAAGTTGCTAGTTCTGAAGACTGGGTGATTTAAATGTTCGGTAGGAAAAGTTATTGGTCAATTGATAGGTCAGCCATGGTCTGAAGACTTTTTCTCTTAACATAACAGTTTGTTTTCAGACTTTTTAAAACCTCCAGTAGACTCAATGCTAGCCAAATATTTAGTGGTTTTCTGAAGTTTTTGGTATTTATGTCAATTGCAGTTCTTCAGAAATGCATTTAAAATGTTTCTTTTCCATATGGCATTCTGAAAGTGAACAGGATTACAAATATAAGATTATGACGAAAAAAATGCTCTTTCTAATTATTTTCATACTTTCTAAGCATCTTAAATGAGTTTAATTTATATTGTGCCAAGACTGAATATCATGTTTATCATTAAGATTGTGACTTAAAAACAAAAAAACACAAAAACATACATTCCCTTGGAGACTGGAATCATTATATATTCACGGTATGTTGTAGGCTTTTGGTTTTCATCTTTTGCTATGTTTTGAAGTTTGATTGACTGACTTCATAAATGAGTTGTCTTGAAGAAGGATAAATCATCTAAGCTTCATGTCAACACTTTCAAAGCATGTTTGGCACAATCATAAAGTCTCGTACTCCAAGCACTTTTTGCAAAGTTATTCTTAGTCTACTTCATTGTCTCATTTTGTACACTGGGGATACCACATTTTCTTGAATTTTCAAACACTCTTGGGGCTGTAACTTTGTCCATTCCCATGAGTATGAATCTATTAGACAAGCCCAATAATGTACCCTTCTAAGAAGACTTGGAGTCCCTGACAAGCCCATGGTTCCCTTCAGGATGGTTCTCCATCTGTAGGTTGCTGCACTTTATATCCTGTGATCTGTACTCCTCACCCCTTGACTCTGGCTGCAACTCCTTCAGCCAAAGAATGTGTGCCCAACCCAAATGCAGCTATCCATAGACTCGGCAAGGGCCAGAAAGAAGTCAGGTTGGAGAACTCTACTCAACAAAATGATGGGATGACTGATCCCATCAGATCTCTCACTTGGAACCTGACAGAGAGATGTACAAATTCAGAGACAATAATAGTAGGAAGAGAATTTGAGAGATAAATGAAAGAAGGTAATGCACAACCAAAGAGTAGAAGCCTGAAGGCAGCACAATCCATAAAGCTGCAGATTCAGGTCTTAAAGAGAAATTAGGACATGAAGGGAAAGAAAATAGAAAGATATATTAGTTGGTAGAAGATTTGGAAGAAGAAATAGTTACAGAACAAGATAGAGGGGAAACTGAACCAGGAACATGGTAGAATATTACTTAGGTTGCCAAGTGTCACCAGAGTTGAGATTATTAGAGATACTGTTGCATTCTGACAAGCCCCCAGTTCTCTGTCAGTTTGGCTGTGGAGTTGCTGAGAATTTTCCCTGTCCTCCTTCCCCGTACAACTCAACCCCATTAACTAAAATACAAGAGTAGGGTATTTTTCCAGTTTCCAACAAATGATATTGGAAACCGAAGTAAATAATTCATTTGCTATGAAATGAAACATCTATTTTTTGGATAGATCTTCTGACAGGTTCTGTAAAGACTGCAAGTATGAAAATCTGCAATCACTGCTCTCGAGGGGTTCATTGGTTTAAAGAGTTCAGACCAGAGAGTGTTGATGGAGGCAGAGAAGGGTCAAAAGCTGGCACTCCAGAGCCAGACTGTCTCCTTTCAAATCTTGGCCCCAGTATCAACTAGCTGGATAACCCTGAGCCAGTTACTGAACCTCTTGGTGCCTATCTTTTTTCATCTATAAAATGGGGCAATACTCTACAACCTACCTCATAGCGTTCTTGTGAGGTCTATATGAGTTAAGGCCTATAAAGTGCTCAGAACGGAGTTTAGAATTATTCTGAGTCTTCCCAAGCCATTCTCCGATGTCTCGAGTCCTTGTGGAAAAGGAAGGAATTGGGTGGATTAGAAGCAACTCTGCATAGGCCTATTTCTCATGGGAGAACAGGCTTTGCGCCAAACCAGGCAGCGTGGTTGGGGAGTTACACTTAGATTCCAAGGCAACAATCCACAGAACAGACACCTCCCCCCACCCCAAGTGCTCTGGAGCCCTGGCACAGAAGATCCCTCCTCTCATCGGCCACTCACATGCCAGGGAAGGAATTTGGCTCTCCTGCCTCCACACTGGCTGTGCTCTGCCAGACATCTGCTACTATGCTGCTAGTGTGTCTGCTTCACCTTTCACCACATGATCTTGTTCTCTCCCCTTCTCTTCCCTCTTTGTACTTTCTTACAGGAAAGAACCAGAGGCAATTTTCTTTACAACAAATGGAACCACACAAAACATACATTTCCCAGTTGGCTCTGGTATGTTCATGAGTCGATCAAGACCATATGTGCTTGTATATCCAATATCCCCCAGTCCACCCCACCTCCTAAATCTAATCCTCTCTGTGTAATTTAACAGTGTCTTTGTGCTATAAAGCCCTTAATAATTTTTAAACAAAATTGCCTTAATACATAGCAATTGCTAAATGCAATACGGAAATATTTATTTCTCTTGCCAGCTATAGATTCCAGAGTCTGTAGCTGCCTTGCACAACTTGCAGAATTCTATGTGATACAAACCATATCAGACATGGTTCTTAAAAGCCGATTCTTTGGAGAGACGAGCAACACATCACATTCAATTCTACTGGAAGTGAACATTGCAAATTATCAGCAAGATAATTACCCCGGGAAAGAACCCAAGCCAGTCCTACAATGTTTCATTTCTCCTTGCTCCTTCCATGGCTGACATCTGATTGGCAATGTCTTTCCTATGGCACCCGATTTCCAATTGTTGACTTGTGTTTATCATCACTGCAAAACACTAAGGTATAAATTCTCCTGACAAAAGGGAAACCAGGTAGAAATTAACACCATCACAGCATCCTGGAATATGTAATAGGTCACATAACTATAGTCATGTATAAGCACTGAAGATAAAAAAATAATAATTTTTGTAATCCTACACATAAAATCCTTTAGATGTTCATGAATATTCTAATGAATTTGTAAATATCTCAAAGATCATTCTTTTAGGGATTTTTAAAATCCCATGAGTATGCCACTTGCTCCAATGAATCTTTGATTCTTTTTAGTTCTTCTGGCTCATTCAACAAATGCTGGTTGAACCTTTCGTTGTATGTAGCACACTTGGATAGACTCTGTGGAGAATACAACAACAGATCAGGCACAGATTTTGGGCCCCAAAGAGCTTACAATCTAGTGGAAAAAAATAAGACATACGTATATGTGGTAGACATGTGGTAAGACATCCAAAGATGTGAATGTGTTACCTTATATGGCAAAAGGAACTTTGCAATAAAGGTGATTATCCTGGCTTAGCTGGGTGGGCCCAATGTAATCACATGATTCCTTAAAATTGGAGAACCTCTCCTATCTATAGGCAAAGAGAAATGTAAATGGTCAGAGAGATGCAATGTTGCTGGCTTTGAAGATGGAAGGGAACCATAAGCCATGGAATGTGGGTGGCCTTAAGAAGCTGGAAGACGCTCCAGAAAGGAATTCAGCCCTGCTGACCCCTTGATCTTATCCAGGTGAGACCCATGTCAGATTTCTGACCTCCTGAAATGAAAGCTAAAAAGTTTGTGTTGTTTTAAGCCACTGAGTTTGTGGCAATTTGTCACAGTAGCAATAGAAAACTAATAAAATTCATAATTTGAATATGAACTAAAAAGTGCCAATTTCTGTAGCAGATATATCAAGTGAATGGGATCTTAGATAAAGGTTAGCAATGGCAAAATTGACTATCTAACTTCTCTCTCATCTTGTCTTTTTTGACTCCAGATTTGTATTTTCTTGGATTTGTAACAAATAACATCCATGTCAAAATACCAGAATGTTCTTCCATCTTCCTGGGAGCTCTGCAGCACAAAACTGAGACCACATAAATGGGATGCATGATTTGCACAAGATGGGAAACTGGAAAAACTGGCTATCCCTGAATTGAACACATTCCACACCCAGGAGGAAGTTTCTGAAGCCATGATTAATGTAGCCAAGAGTAAGTTTCTGGGATCACAATGAAAGATTAATAATAGAATGATAGAGATGCCTAATACCATTGCTATCTAAGACCTTGTTCTCATTTAAAAAATTATTCTTACAGTATTTCTGGAGTCTGATACCCACTTAGGCATGATAAGGAAACTAGGTCCAAATATTAACTCATTTTCTGTGTCTGCACGGTGAGTCAAAGATGGATTGGAATTGGTAACAGTCTCTGAGTAAATGGGAAAGATAATCAAAATAAAAAAGAGGGGGGAAAAAGAATCTGCTTGAGAATTAATAAAAATAACACCTTATATGAGTGGTCTTCAAAGAGTTCAGGGAAAGATTCTGTTTATCTTTTAATTCCATTTTTCCACAAGCTTTTTAAAGTGCCCTTGTACCTGTACATGCAGAGAATATTTACATACAGGATCACATTTAGTACTTATAGCAATACTATGAAAATCTTATCATCTTTGTTTTACTGATAAGAAAACTGAGGTCCCAGAGGTTCAATAACTTGTTACTAGCTAGCACAGCAGACATAAATCTAGGAGTATGTAGAAACTCATACCCCTTTTTCTATAGTACCATCCAAAAGAAAGATACTAGACTATAGACTCCTGGAAGATAAGGGCTGTGGATGCTTCCAGCACTTACTACAGTGCCCACACATAGGAGGGCCTCAACGGTGACTGTGAAATGAGGGAATGTGGTATGGAGAATTGCAGTCCTCTCCGTGTGCTTCATTACCAGGCAGCCCGGACAAGAAGACAGGACAACACACCTTCTGACAATCTTCTCAAGTGATTTTAGGCAGAGATGTTAACCTTCGGGACATACCTGAATCAGCTGTGGAGCTTTTAAAAATTCAGACATCTTGATCACACCCTAGATCTGCTCTTGTGGGACCTAAATAAAACCCTTTTGGCTAGGTCTCACTATGCCTCTTTTAACCTTATTGAAACATAAGTTTAGAGACATCACAAGCAGAGATCAAATGGTTTTATTGGTTTTTTAATTTTTTTCCTGTTAAGCAAGATATTAAGTTATTAGAAATGATATCTGAATCTTCCCAGGTTCCTGGTACAAGTGGGTATTGTCCTGGACCCTGAGCAGGCCTGGCTTCCCTAGTAATGGGTGCACACAGAGGAGTTTTGCTCATGGCTGACAACCAAACTCTACTGGTGGAGGGAGAGCAATGGGCAATTGGAAAACTGTTACTGGTGTGTTAGAGAGGTCTATGTGCTTTTACATTTAGTCAGAAATTAAAAGCTCATGAGAATATTATACCATAATGCTCTTATCTCATTCTTTATTTGCTATTTCCTAATAGAGACCTAAAATGGTGAGCATTTTTAGCTCTAAATAGAGATGGTGTTTGAATGGGAACTCTACAAACGTTACATGTTCTCCCTTGTAGCATCTAATTAATTTTCAGCAGAAGGGTCACAGAGATGTGGATGAGTTAAGAAGAATGGTCACAGTTTATTGAACCCATCTGTTTTCTTTAAAAGGAGAAATTGTTACCTGATGGTGTGCAGGGTTCTCTTAAGTCTATCCCATGGGGATAGGCCAGACATAGATTTTTGAAAGAGGTCTGTAGGTCATTTGGATATACACCGGAACTGATAATCAGTATTCTGTAATCAAAACCCTAATTATGCATGTAGGTAAACCATAGCCAACTGTATTACTCAGGGTTTTCCAGAGAGACAGAACCAGTAGGTTATGTATATAAGTATATGAGAGGAGATTTATTGGGGGAATTGGCTCACACAATTGTGAAGGCTGAGGAGTCCCACAATAGGCTATCTGCACACTGGATGTTTGGAAGTGTGGCTCAATACAAGTCCAAAGGCCTCAGAACCAGGGAAACCAGTGGTGCTGTTGGTGTAAATCCTGGAACCCAAAAGTTGAAGTCTCAAGTTCTGATGTCCACAGATAGGAGAGCAGAGCGTATCCCAGCTCCAACAGGTAAAGAGCGATTGCTCTTTTTCTCCGCTTTTGTTCTCTCCAGGCCCTCAGAAAATTGGATGGCTCCTGTCCATACTTACGGAAGATCTTTCCCACCCAGTCCACTTAGGCCCACATGCTAATTGCTTTTGGAGACTGTCATGGACACACCTGAAGGGATAGCTTTATCAGGTTGTCAGGTATTCCTTAATCTAATCAAGCTGACACCAGGAATCAGCCATCACAAGTATTTTCTATATTAGTTCATTTGTGTTGCTTTTAACAGAAATACATGAAACTGAGTAATTTGTGAAGAAAAAATATTTATTGCTTACAATTTCAGGAGCTGGGAAGTCCACAGTCCAGGAAACACAACTGGTGAGGGCCTTCTTCTTGGTGGTGGCTCTACAGAGTGAGCTTCTCACACACTCTCCTTTTAAGCCATCAGAACCACACCCATGACCACCGTTAAATCATCAATGGATCAATACATTCACTAGGGCATGGTCCTCACAATCTAATCACCTCTTAAAAGACCCACCTTTCAATTACCATAATAGGATTTCCCATCCTCTTAACACTATCACAGTGAGGATTAAGTTCCAATCATGAGCTTTGGGGGAACAAACATATCTAAACTATATCACCAACCTTTCATTAATCCATTATAGAATGGTTCTGATCCTTGAATTCACACACCTTCCATGTCTCAATGAAGTTACTCTTCTCAGTTCTCCTAATTACAAAGAAAGGTATTGGTGAAATCTAGGAAAGGTTATATATTTTTTTTTAAACTTCAAAAACTATAGCAAAAAGAATGAAGGAATAACATTATTTCAAAAGACCTAATGGCAGAATTTTCTCAAAAGGAGAAAAACAAATGTTAAAGTAGCCTTTTTGCAAGACAGACCCAACAATGAAGTCAGTCAAGCAAAGTGGCATTTTTCCTTGGAATTCATTGAGGTATTCAGGTCATAATTGGCTGTGGCATTTGGGAAAATATGGGGGAAGAAAGTTAGCTCTTGGAAAAGAGGGAAAAATTATCTCAATGCCCCAGAAGTTCTCTTTCAAGCTCCAGATTTTCAGTGGGAAATTTACAGTTAGAATTTCCAGTAAAGAAGAGAATATATTGAAGCCACAGATTTCAAACAGGAAGGAAGAACATGGAGATGGTTAAAAACAGAAGGAAAACTCTGGAATAAACAGTCTTGGATAGATAACAAATAATCTAACTGAGTCATAGGAAAGAATGATGTGGTGTCTAAATGTTAAACTGCTGTGGGGGGACGGGTGTCTTGTGCTTGTAATCTGATTACACATTGTTGTCTACTAAAAGGATGTAACACCCACTAAAAGGTTTCATTTATCAAGTTTCACATGGCAACTATTTTTTGTCCTATTCCTTCCTTAGAATCTGTCTTACTTGCTTTTTATATTCTTTCCTCAAAAAAATTGAGGATTATTAATATTTGTAATCCATCACTTGATCATATATACCAGGAGTACCCACTATGGAGTACCCACTATGTGCCTGGCACTGTGCCAAATAATATAAGTACTACAAAGAAGTAAAATATGATGTCTAGTCACATGAAATTTAAAATATAATAATGGAAATAGAATTTGAGCACATTCAGACATTAAGTAATAATTGTCTGTATGATGCCAGTTGGAATTGTGATTTGATTTCTGGAATGTGAGAAATCAATGTGACTAGGCTATTTTGGGGAAGACCTCAGAGGGAATTTGGGCTTAATCTGTACCTTGATGAATGGGGCAGAGGTGAGGATGTTAACTAAGAGAGTGTGGAATATGCTCAAAGGCATGAGCAACCTCAGAGGGCATAAGATAATGAGTGTATCTGCTTGACCATTGGGCTTGAAGAGTGTATATTTGAGACTTAGGGCACTAGTGTCATGGAAAGTTACCGTGGTCTAGTGGAATGAGCATGGGTTGTAAGATGTAATCCTAGTTTTGCTGCTATAACCTCAGTGCCCATCTAATATGTATTGAAATAGAAATAAATTTTAGATTTACTTATTTGAAAATGGCTCCAATATTCTACATCAAGTATTGCTCCTTAGCCTTCTGTGCCTCTCAAAACTGCTTCCACCTCCAGCCAAGGACCACTGCTCCTCTCCCTGGTGCAGGTCACCACCAGATCTCTGAGGCACTGTCCACTTGATAGACAATTTCTTCTTCTCACCCAGATAGAGTCATGTTGAGCAAGATGCAGTTTACTGCCCCAACCCCTCTTTCTTTTCCACAATGCCATCACACGAGGCTGTATAAGCACAACGAACATGAGGCAGTGTGGCCCTAAAACTGGGCAGCACAGTAGAAACACCTGGGAGCTTTTAAAATCCTGATGTTCAGACCATTGAATCAGAATTTTTGGAGGATAGAACCCAGACAATAGCATGTTTTCAAGCTCCCAGTTGATTCCAGCATGCAGTCAGTGTTGAGAACGACAGCTCTAACGCAATCATCTGAAGGATTCAGCTGGACCAACTACAGCTCTAACGCAATCATCTGGAGGATTCAGCTGGACCAGGGTGGGTCTCAGACAAGCCTTTTCCTTCCCTCGATTGGCCAATAAGTAGTTGCTGAACCAAACATATGAATGGCTCCCAAAGATAAATATTTATTCTCAGAGACTGTGTGGTCTAAAGGTATGGAAAGAGTAGGAATATTTTCTTAAGTGCCTCATAATTTCTCACAATTGAGTCGACATTTTACACAATTATGGAGAGGTGTGTTAGCTTCTTCCCTTCCTTCGATCTCTCTCATCTCATGCCTTTTTCAGACTGTGGCCACTTCTGGCCCACTCAAAAGTGAAGAAAAGGCTTGATGTCGCACTGTATCCATTACACAGCACTCTGTTAGTCAAAAAGTAGCTGAAGTTTGTGGATTATTCTTCAAAAGAATTAATGGCTCAAGTGCTTTTGTTTCTCTATGGGGGTTGGGAAGGTGTCATTGTATTCTTCTAGATAATATCTTTTAAGACTTGACTGAGTTACTTAGCCCTTCTGAGACTCAGTCTTTTCATCTGGAACAAGATAATATTAGCATCAAACTTCAGGAATGTTAGGATAGTTATATTCCATTCATGAAATAATGTATATGAAGCACAGGGCATAGAACATGGGAGTCTTCCAAAGCTGATCATCATTATCCCAACTTGAAAAAAATAAGCAAGCTTCTCATTTTAAGTGGGGAAAAAAAGCAGAAAATAAAAAAGGGTAGGAGGGGATGGAAAGAGAAGGAAAAAAGAACACTGTTATTATCTGAATGCCAACTGTGCCAAACTCTGTTAAGCTCTTCACAAATGTGTTATCTCATTAATGCCTATCCATGCAACAATATTAATATGCTCATTTTTGTAGATGAGAAAACTGACAGCTAGGGAGTGTAATCATCTATTCAGTGTAATAGAGAGAGGAAGTGACTAAGCCAAGGTGAGAAATCAATTTTAGGCATCCTTTATTAGGGAGCTTTTCCTGGGCCACCTCCCACACCTGCACCTATTAGGCTATGCCTTTGGTTTCCACAAAGGTTTCTGACACTTGCAGCTATCTTTAGAAGGTTCAAAGCCTTGAGAGATAATCAGAGTGACTGTGTGTATGTATTTGCATGTGTATGTGCTGCGTGTGCATATGTAGATATGTATTGTTCAGGTGGGAAAGTAATTTAGGTTGAGTTCGTTCTATTCCTCACTTCATGGTATCTTGTCTCCATTGGTTCATGTGAGATTAATCTCATTTCTCATTTTATTTATTTATGTTTTTTAAATTCTCATTTATTCCCCACTTCTGTTACTCTTGCCCTCCATGTGATTCCATCCTAAAGCGTTTTCAGTTCATTCTTTCTTTACTTGTGTGCTTGGAATAGCTATATTGATTGGTGTGTGTGTGTGTGTGTGTGTGTGTGTTCATATGTGTGTGTGAGTGCATGGTATGGTGGATGTCATATGTTTCTAACTTTTTTTCACCTAATATTAGTTTTTTAAAATCTCTCCCGTTACTCTGTGTACATCAATTATTTCTTCTATTATTGCACATATTCCATAGTGTGCACTAAACCACATCTCTCAGTGACAGACACCAAGTTTGGCTACAATACTCTAATGTCAAAAACAAGACCATTTCATATGTTTCTAACTTTTTTTCACCTAATATTAGTTTTTTAAAATCTCTCCCGTTACTCTGTGTACATCAATTATTTCTTCTATTATTGCACATATTCCATAGTGTGCACTAAACCACATCTCTCAGTGACAGACACCAAGTTTGGCTACAATACTCTAATGTCAAAAACAAGACCATTCCCTCGTAGACTTATGTGAAAACTTTTCTAGGGTATATACTTAGATATGGGATTTCTGGGACATATGGTGAGCCTATACTTATTTTAACTAAATTCTACTCAGTAGAATAGTCTACATGCAACTTATACAGGAGAGTTCTTGCTATATTCCTATGCAACCTGTAGCACTTGGCATTGTCTGAAGAACATTCTATTTCAAAATAACAACCACTTCTATGAACAATAAGATCTCAAAACATCTTTAAAGCAACAGTTTACAAAAGGAAAGGAGAGAGTTCCAAAAAGTACATTCCATGAGTCAAATCCAATTCTTAAAGCAGCATAGTTGTGATCCCTCCACTATAAGTGACTGAAAACAGTACCAAGACAGGGTTCACGTCTCCACTACAGGGGAGGACATTGCATGCCCTCCATTTGGAGGGATAGTCTGTACTTTAACTTAATGCGAAGCTCTGAAGCTTTACTTTTATAACCACTGTGGATTGCAAAATTTTTAATTGAGATTTTAATTGAGAGCATGAGATGGGATACTAATACCTTGGTAGGCCTACCAAGGACAAAATGAGACATCAGAGTTTCACACTGATACCAGAGGAAAGGGTCTGGGGAGGCCTGATAGCCTGACTCAACCTACCCCATCCCCTTACCATGTTCCTGACTCACCACAGGAAGAATTCAAGAGCAGAGTCACAGCAAAAAGTGAGAACAGGTTTAATGTAATGAAAAAGAGGTACAGACTTCACAGAGAAAGTGTGGCACAGCTCCAGAGACTGAGTAGGGTCCACACGAAGTTTAACACAAAAGTAAGAAATACACACTTAAAGTTTAGTACAGAGTGCAGAATGGCTCAAAGAGTGAGCAGCCACCGCCTCAAAGTAAGTTTAACACAAAAGTAAAGCATACACACCTTAGACAGCGAAGTGCAGATTAGCCCCAGGGAAATGAGCAACAACCCTGCCTCCTACCAGGATTTCACTTTTGCAGTTTCACTACCTAATACATATTCATGCTATCTAATGAATATTCAGCTAAGGGGGTGGTTCACAGTCATGGAGCCTAGTCTTACACACATACTCACTTGGTCTCCTTTCAGCACATGTTCATTGTTCAAGTCCTATCACATGCACCAGACATATTCAAGAATATTCTGTGCTCTTTAGTGCCTCCAGTGGAAGGCCATTCAAAGGATAAACTCCCCTTCCACTGAGCATGCTCTGTCATTGGGGTTGTATAAGCCTATATAAATTCCTTTTACTGAGCATGCTCAGCTACTAGAGTTATATAACTCCTTTCTACCAAGCATGCTCAGCCACAGGTATGCCTAAATCCACCCCCTGTGGTCTCAATCTCCCATTGCTGGTACCAAAAATAGATCCAAGAAGCAACACTAACTGTCCACTAGGGTAGGGCCTTGAAGAGGGTCTTGAGACCTTGGAGAGTGGCTTGAAACCCAGACGTGTGTCCTGAAACCCAAACCCATGGAAACAGAATCCCTGTCTCAACACCAGGACATGGACCTGAGAAGATTTCAAGGCTAGAGGGGAAAGCAAGACACAGACCATGCCCTCTCAGAGCTTACAGTACAGTGGGTGAGACAGAAAGCAAACAATAATTGTAAAAGGCACTTATAAGTCTGAGACTTAAGTAGTTTTGAAATGAACCTTTGGATCATCTGGATGTCAGAGCCCGGTTACATGGGATCTGTAGCTCATGGTTTTTTATCTCCCAATTGAGAAGCCTTTCTCAGCCCAATTCCCTAGTGTCTGCAAGAAAGATGGAGTCCCTTGCTTATTTAAGCTACTTTCCAACACACAATATATCCAAGCCTTCATTATGTTATATTATTTAAGCAAGAATCTCTTCATTTGAATTTGTCTGGCATGTCTGGACCTATCTTTTTGGCTGGGACATTATTCAAAGATGGATGACCCTGAGAGAATAGAGTTCTTCACATTAGATTTCTGAGGAGCTGTTCAATCTCTTTTGTGATTCTGCAGTGAGAATAATGAGCTGGAACAAGAGCAAACATAACAGGAATTTCCCTTATCTATTATTTTCCCAACATCTCAGGATTTGGTGGGCTCCTGAAAGTGCCCTTGAGCTAAGTAGTTGGAAAATATTTTGACTCCCAGCAATTTACCCAGTAGTTTGATAAATGTGACTTAACTACCTTAGTTCTGGTTTGTGGGAAACAGAAGAATTTTCTATGGTTATTTTGTGCACTGCTACAAAAGAGAAATCTCTTCTTTTATATGTGTGGGCTCTGTAGACAGGAAGGATTGTGAAGGAAAAATTATATAGTAACAACAAATCTGGTTGACTATCGGGATTTCAAGTATGACATGCAGTGCTTTCCTCTCCACATTGTCAATTTCATGGTGTTTAGAAATAACTGCTAGGTTTTTTTTTTTTTAAGTCTATTAGAAAATACTGGTGTGTGACTTACTGTTGATGTGACACATGGAATAAATTTTAACAAAAGAGCTGCTCACTTCCTACATAATATGTGGGTTATCGTTTTTTTTTTTAAGTCTATTAGAAAATACTGGTGTGTGACTTACTGTTGATATGACACATGGAATAAATTTTAACAAAAGAGCTGCTCACTTCCTACATAATATGTGGGTTATCATGTGTGATAAATGAAAAATACTATGCTCTTTATTTTACTTTGTAGAATTGAAAGTGTATATCAAGGGATGCATTGAAAATAAGGAAACTCTAGCATTCTCTTTATATAGCCATTTTTTTGGTGAATATAATCATGTAAATTATGAAGCCAAGAGGATCCCATAATGGCACTATTTGTTAAACATTAGTTCATTTCAGATACTGCATTATTTGTTCATTCATTCATACATTTAATACACATTTATTGAGTATTTAATATATGACAGGCATTCTGCTAAATACTGAGACTATAATGGCAAGACTTAGACTTTAATCAGCGGGGAGCACCCAAACAGGTAACGAACAAATAATTGTAAGATAATGTTTTGAATGTTATAATAAAGAGACCAGACACTGTTTCCTTATTATGATAAAGAAACAGAAAGAAAACTAGACTAAGGTTTATGATATCAGAGAAAATTATGTTTACGCTGAGACCTGAAGGATGAGCAGGAGTTATGCAAGAGAAAAGAGAGGAGAGGAATGACTTGCAGGCAATGGAAGCAGACTTCAGGAAGACTACAAGCTGAAAGAAAGATGATAGCATATTTGAGGAGCTGAATGAGTCCTAGTTTCCTTGATCTGTTGTATGCAATGAGAGAAGGTTATAAGCAATAGCCATAATATGAAAGCCTCTGAAAAGTATGTTTTGGACTCTAGAATTTATCCTAAAACCACATAAGAAAGGTAGTATTATCTTCATTTACCAGATAAGAAAATTAGCATAGAGAGGTTAAATATGTTTACATTTATCCAGCAAGTCATTGGTGAAGCCAGATTTTTAAACAATCACAGCCTGGCTCCAAAATCTATTACTTTTACCCTATAATTTATAGCCTGTCTTCTAACCAAGATAAAACTAGCCACTGGGTGAACTTATCTTGACCAAGTGTTAGATTCAGAGAAATATTTATTTAACATTTACACATAATTTTAAAAAGATTAGGTATATGCCTCAAAAAAAATTCCAGGATGGAAGGAAGTACTATCCATATATCAAGTACAGTTTTATATCCCTTTTCCCCCCTGTTTTGGTCTCAGTCATCCCCCTGCTGATAAGTTGTTCCCCAAGTCTCTCCTCTTCCCACACTCTAAACACAAATGCTGTGAGCCTCATCCATACAGGTCTTCACACCCTTTTATTTTTTCACTCCTACTGTAATCTTTATTTTTTCTGCTAGTAACTCTCTATTCATTTCAATGTGAACTCGACCACCTTCTGCAAATACTCCAGTTCTTGTCTCTTCCTTTTCTCCAATCAGCAGAGGCAGA
>NW_007727964.1:124299-125391 GCF_000696425.1 Galeopterus variegatus
CCTCTTCCCACACTCTAAACACAAATGCTGTGAGCCTCATCCATACAGGTCTTCACACCCTCTTATTTTTTCACTCCTACTGTAATCTTTATTTTTTCTGCTAGTAACTCTCTATTCATTTCAATGTGAACTCAACCACCTTCTGCAAATACTCCAGTTCTTGTCTCTTCCTTTTCTCCAATCAGCAGAGGCAGATTAAGCTATAAGAGACTCTCCCTGACAGGTTGGAGGACTTAACCACCAAATTAATCATGGCTGAGAAAGATTCACACATATCTTAAGCCTCATATTCTCATGAACGAGAAGTATTTACGGTACATATGTATTCCATTTTGTTTAACCAGTCACCTGCAGAAACGGATGACAGAGTAGTGGTCACCAGAAGTTAGGGATGAGGACGGGGGTGGGAGATGGTGCGAGAGGGAGAAGAGTGTAGTTATAAAAAGGCAACAGGAGGAATTCTTGTGATGTTGGAGCTGTTCAGTGTCTTAACTGAGGTGTTGGATACAAGAACCAACATATGTAATTTAACTATATAAAACTTAATACACACACAAATGAATAGGAGTAAAACTGGAAAAGCTGGATAAAATTGGCGGATTGTATCAGTGTCGATCTCCTGGTCATGATATTTTATACAGTTTTGCAAAATGTTGTCATTGTGGGAAACTAGGCAGAGTGTGCACCCGATCTCTTCAAATGATCTATAACTACTGCATATAAATCTACAGTTATCTCAATAAAATAAAAAAGTAGACTACTGTATTAGCCAGCCTCCAAGGTAGTACCTACTGATGCCTTCCCCATTTCCAAGATAGTACCTACTGATGCCTTCCCCATGGAGATCTGAGGGTATATATGGAGAGTAAATTAGGCTGCCTGAGAAATTTGAGGGAATGTTCTCTTTTTTAAGGAAAATTTTGTGTATTGAAAAATCATCTCTCTCTTTGAGAAGAGTGGTGCCTCTTTCAGGATGTTTCTAAATGTTCTGTGGAAGAAGTGTCCTTTTCTCTCAGACAGTGCAGTGCTGAGTCCTTTCCCTAATGGTGCCAAGTGCTGTGAGTGAGGTTTCACGGAAGACAGGACCTGAAC